>NC_056739.1:1915782443-1915974943 GCF_019279795.1 Protopterus annectens
GCAAAAATTTCAACACGATTTGCCAAGTCGGTATATGTTAGGAAAATGCCTTCAGGTGCATCAGGGATTTTCTTTACAGAAGGACATTTGTTACCTGTTTCAGCTGGAGGGATTTTACTTCTCATTTTCTTTACATACATTCAGACTAATTTGTTGGATTACTTATCTTCCTATGGTCCAAAAACTATTCCTTAAATCCTACAACTACATACTAAGCTTCTTGAAACATAGAGCTCTCACTGTTTTGAGGCCTTTCTATTGGTGTAAGGGTCTTCTCTAAAAGTTACATCTGTAGCCAGGGATAATGTCTTCTTAGACTGTAGAAATCAGCAAAGATTAAACTTATTTCAGACAAAACAGTTTGCTTACTTAATTTTGTCTTATACTAAGACTTTAGGGGTAATGGATTTCCAGTTGCTCAATCTTGATGTAGACTGCACTGAAAAAAAAGAACAGACATGTTCTTATTCTTCAGAATCAATCATACAATTAGCAAAACAAATTTATACGTTTTTGGTGCCAACACAGTAAATCCTTTTAAAGAGATACTTTCCTTATAGTATCTATATGTAACAAAATGCTTTCTCCTTTACCATACACTAAAAATAATAAAAGTGTAATAATGATACTGATCTCCTTTACTTGCTCATTGCCACTGATGTATGGATACCCGTTAGTATCTCAAAATACATGTACTTAAAAGTATAAAAAATATAAAACATAATTATGTAAAATGTATGTGAATTTATAAAAATATTAAAAAATATGTATATGGTGACACCATATAAATCAACTAATGTACGCTTCGGTCTGTTTACAATATTTCATGTCAAATGCCTATACAAAAATCCATATAAATAGTTTAATCCTAAAATAAATGACCTATGGGAATAGTTTTTATACATAAACACAAGTTGATCATACCATTTGATTACTATCTTACACATACCTAAACAGGACTAAATATTGACTGATTGTTCCTCATCTGAATTGGGTACTATCAGAAAAATATGTATTAATGTGTGTGCTTAATGCTAATTAGAAACTGAATAAGTTAACACGTTTTTCATTCTATTTTATATGCACTGTTTTATATACAGTTGAGTTTCATATGAAACTAAAATATGCTTTTTAAAACTGCAGTGTGCTTTCTGAAACTTGCAAGATGCCCTCTGACCTAGTAATTGCTAGCACAACAATATTCATGTTTATGCCTTTTGGAAATTTACTTGAGAAGCAGGTGATTATCTGCTAGGTCAGGAAGAAATGAATGAACAATGCAATATTCTGTAATGTAATGATTTTAAACAATCAGCTCTGTTCGAAGTATGAGAACATGCACAGCTGCAGCAGTTAGAGATAACATAGACAAAGGACTGTTAGAAAAATGAACTGCAATCTATACTTGCTTTGTGCTCGAATTAGCCATAGTACCTTGAATGGTAACATTGCATATAGCCAAGGCCACGTTGTTTTTCTTAGGAAGTTTCTCACAAAAATTGATAGTACTAGCAGAATATTGTAAAAACAATCACTACAAAATGATGATGACAAAACTTGTGATTTACTACGTCAGCTTGGTAGGCAATGTCTTATCAGAAAATGTATAAAAATGCCTGCATTTCCTGATTCTATTTAGACAAACTCTGTATTAGCACGTTTTTGTCTCCTTGCTGCAAGATTAAAGTGCCTTAACCTGAACCTACCGTGTTTTGATCATTTTTAAAGTATATTTTTCCTTTGACAGTTTGGTCCTTCGGACAGGAAAGTATGTCTCACTCTAGGCTCAGGTCAGAATTGGGCCCGGTGGCATGTACACGTACGGAGAAGTGGCCACATCGGCTCTTCTGTTTTGAAAGACCTCCGACTGAATTGTCATTCGAAAGAGGCCAGCCACTGTTTCTGATCTGGGATTGGAGGACGAGTCAACATTCCGGTGGATCAACACACGGAGGGTCAGGTAAGGAGGAATTTACCTTATTTCTGTTTTAGATCAGGGACTTGTTTTGTCAGGGAGATGTGCATGTGCAGATCAGGGACAAAAAGATTGCTGTCTTGTCATAGATCAGGGAAACAGAATAGGTAGGCAGTTATTCTAGATAAACTGTGAAAAGGTGTAAAATCATGGTACCACGTGATAAAAAGGGTTACGTAACAATTTCTAACTTAGCTAAAGCAACATGGAAAATCAGTGCACAAAAAGTTCCCAAGACCCGCCCTTAACCGAAGACGCGAAATATATGCAATTACAGCATGCCGATAATATTAAGTATTATACAAAATGGGTTGTTAAATACAAATTTGACGGTAATTTAGATAAACCTTCACTTATTAAACTTGTTAGACAACTTAAAACAGACGCGAAAGGTCAGCTAAAAAAGCAGCGACAATTAGGAGTCCCTCAGGCACACAGGTAGCTTGAGGAAGCAAACCGCAGGGAACAAAATATTAAAAACTCAAAAGCAATATTCTTAGACAAAGAAGACAATAACTTGGCAATAGCGACAGCCCCTCCTCCGCCCCCTCCGCTTCCCTTACCAGAATATGAAGCGAGTGGACAAGCTGATCCACCTCTGCTATACCCAGCTGTTCCTGCAAAACCAAAACATTTGTCAGAGATCCTATCGAGACCAGGTCTCGAACATGCAACTTAAGAGGGGATATTGAATTATATGAAATGAATAAAAATTCACAAGCTATGAGTGAAGAAGAGATATGTCCACTCATAGAAGTACCAAATCCACAGGCAGGACAGGCAGGACAGGATCCAACTCTTCTAGTATATAGACCATGGACACCGGAAGATATCCGGAAAGCCACAGAGGGAATTCCCCATCCAAAAGTTAATTTTAGGAAATTCTTAGAAGACTTACAGGGCATGATGTTAAGTTACCATTTGAATGGAGAGGAAGTAGAGAAAGTAGTTAGACAAATCGTAGGTCCAGACTGGCACATGATCAGTGGCAACTGGAATCCCCGTGACGCAGAGCTTAGACCACTCCCACATAGTAACGCACAACTGGACAACATAGTGAAAGGGGACATCAGTGTAAGTTGGAATAGTTAAACTCAAGTCCAGCTGTCCAGAAGAGCAGCTTTCCACAGTTTGGTGCAAATAGTTAAAGTACTACTCACCCAAGTGTAGGATCTCACAGTTCTCCTGCAGCAGATGCAGTAGTAGCCCACATATCATAAAGATGCACAACCATAGGTGTCCTGCCTAACACACTGAGCTGTCACTGCCCAATAATCACAAAGTAGTCATTCAAAAGATTAATAGCCCCTTCAGTTCTTATGTCTGAGAAACTGAGTCCAGAAAAATAAGAAATACCTCTTCTAATCCCTGTCTCTCTCTCTGCTTGCCTCTGACTCTTTTTATTACATCTCAGTGCAGCCTCAGGAACAGAATTTCAGTATAACACCAGCAACTCCAAAAGCAACTCAAAAGTCCTAATATCTGAAGCTGTGATCAGATCATAAAAGGGAAACGTCAATCAGCAATAGATCAGCTCATTTCCTTGTCTCAAAGTAGTAATGGAGGCTACACAATACCAGGTTTTAAAGTGAGGGCCAGCTTGTAGGTATATTCTGTTAGTCTGTAGAATCCATTTTGACCTTGACAAGCTCCTCTCACATTGCCAGTACAATTGAGCAAATGAAAGAGTGGGAAATGGAGCTGTGTGAAGAACAAACTGTAATAGCAACACAAGCATAAAAAGGTGAAATTGTAATGCTCCTCAAAATGGTGAGTTGTTGAGAAGTCTGAATCTGCCTACCTTCCTAATCCTGCATTATCTTTTCCTCACCTATCTATGCCCTCCTGCACTTTTTTCATCCTTTCTACAAACCTATATTTCATACCCTTTCCCATCCATGTAAGCTATCTCCTTTCCATTTTCTCATCATTCCCCTCTTTACACTTAACTCCTCAGTTACACACACCACTTTTTTAACCCTTCCTTAAACAATCTCTGTGTTATTCTTTCTCTCTTTAATGGATTTCATAACCCTCTACATTCTAGGTGATCACTGCCAGCCCCCATCTTCTGCAACACACTCCTCCACTTCATAGAGGATTGGTCCGCCAAATACTTGAATGGCGATCCTATCTCCATCCACAGTCCTCTCCCTTGTTGGGAATATTTCCAGCCCTGCTGACCACCTTCTAAAATGAGATAGCTTAAACCGCATCACCCTAAAACTATCTTCTACTTACCTTACTACGTTCATCACTCTCTCCCATCTGATGGATAAGTCTCTGTTCTTATACCTCTCTCTGTAGCTTACCACCACTCCATGTCCATTATTGCTCTTTGCTTAGACTAATAGTAAGTTACACTTACAATGCAGTTTATTCTTAAAATACTACTTCCCATCTATAATTTACCCTATTCTATTTGCAAGATATTCATCATGCAACAACAAACACAATACTCTTCTCCCCAAAACACTTACTTTCATGCTTTTCAAACTTTTCATCCTTTATTATTATTAAGACAATTGCTATGAAAATTTGTTTTATAAATCTTCATTACACACAAACTACTATTTACATTTTAAGCTACTTTTTCCCTGAAGCATTCTTTCTTTTCTATAGTCCAATATTTAAAAATGTCTGCCAATTTTTTTAAAATTCTTTCATGTCCTAATTTTTGCTCTTCACAGCTGACTTTGAAAACTCCCACTTGATATTTCCATGTCAGCAGTTAACATATCCTCCCTCCCCACCTTCATTTTACTTTCTTTTCCCCATAAAACACCAATCAAAATCTTTGCAGTTTTCCCAGTTTAATATTCTTCATCTTTTATCTTACTGAGTACATGAATTTTGTAATTGTCCATATTGCAGTCCTTTGAATGTCCAATATGAAGGACTCAAAGTTTGTTCACAATTTACACCCCCACTGGGGAACACCTCAGCTAGTGCCATCTTATTCCATGCTGTACTCTCTACACTTCCTCTTCTCTCACCATCACTATTCCATCACACCTTTAAGCCAGCTTTTTCTCCATGAGTATGGTCTATCTCTGTCTGGCCTATTGAATGCATTGCATCTCTTCTGACAATAGTTCTTTGTGGAGGGACATTTCTCTGGCTGCTGTATTGCAGCTTCCCTCTCCCATCTCTGTTGACCTGCTCCCAGAATATAGCAAAGTTTCAGCAAAATGTCATCCTGCTTCATTTCTTGAGTCACTGCTCCTCCTCTGTTAAGCACATCTTCATTCATTTTCCTTTTAATAATGCTCATACTAAATTGGCTCCTGTCCTTCCTCTTTCAGTCTTCTACTATTATGTTTATCAACTCCTTCTGATTTTTAAGCAAGGAAAATTTCCTTCCAGATACCATCATTTCTATTTGCCTCCCTTTATTTTTGTGTAAATATACACTGCTTTGGGGACTACTGCAGCCACATATGCATTACCTGACTGTTATATCTAGAGACAAAGGATATGCCTTCCCCACAGTTGTACCCTTCTTCTGCATATTCCACATATCTAGGGTGAGCAGTTTCCTATAGACATAGGCCAGAGGAGAAAAATCCAGACCTTTTAAATTGGATCTGCCAAAGGAAAAACCTGTACTTTATATCCTTTACAACAATGGCCAGTCTTTACATCTACTGTGCACAGCTATTAAGTGGTACACCTGTACATAATCATAGGACTTCCCATTCTATGAACCCTGTCAGTTTGACAATCCAATTAAGAAACTTATGGCATTAAGTCTTTAAGACACTTTTTCTGTAAAGGCTACAGGATCTTAAGCCTGCATCCCTTCCACTAAGCTAAGTATGTGCACGTTCTATCACTGGCTCCTGCTTTCTAAATCTTCACATATTGCCATGAGGGTTTAGTAATCTATTTTAACTCCTTTAGTTCTCTTCCAGTTTGATAATCAACTGATTCCAAGCCCCACGCTCTCTTATCTACCACTGATGCAGTTTCTTACGGAGTGTTAACTTCTTGCTTAACTGTGCTCAACTCTGCTGTGAAGGTTTCTATCTCTGCCATCAGGCCCTGAAGATATTGGTATTATATCATCAGGCTACACCTTCAAATTCACACCACCTTACTAAATACAGTGCTTTTGAATGCCTAGGACTATGAGCCCACACACCTCCACTAGTTTCTTTCCATTTAATGTTAATCTGTGTGAACCAGCCTTCAAAACAAGTTTGCAGTGTTAAGGGATGCACCATCACACCTATCACACTGCCATCTTAACTCATGGTTCTTCAGTGCCATTGAGGCAATACTAAGAATAAGAACATCTGTGCTTTCTTCTCAGCACAGTCTACATCAAGATTGAGCAACTGGTCATCCAGTATCCCTAAAGTCTTAAGAGTATAAGACAAAATTAAGTAAGCAAACTGTTTTGTCTGAAATAAGTTTAATCTTTGCTGATTTCTACAGTCTAAGAAGAGATGATTCCTGGCTACAGATGTAACTTTAGAGAAGACCTTTTCACCAATAGAAAGGCCTCAAAACAGTGAGAGGTCTATGTTTCAAGAAGCTTATTGTGCAGCTGTAGGATTTAAGTAATAGTTTTTGGACCAGAGGAAGACATGTAATCCAACAAATTAGTCTGAATGTATGTAAAGAAGATGAGAAGTAAAATCCCTCCAGCTGAAACAGATAACTAAATTTCCTTCTGTAAAGAAAATCCCTGATGCACCAGAAGGCAACAGAAACAAGACTCCTCAAGACCTCCTCAATACATTTTCCAAAATACTGCATAGAATCATTTTCGTAACATATACTGACTTGGCAAATTTTGTTGAAATTTTGCATTGTCTTTTGACTTTAACTATTTTAAAAGTTATTCTGGTCAGTAACCAGGAGTCAGAGCTGGTTCATATTCTTCATATGAGCTTTTCTTTCCTAAACAATCTGATCATGAGCTTCTTCTGTGGGTGAAACAGTCAGAAGCTTAAGGTCTTTGGCAATACAGTAATATTTTAACAACATAGCTAGCTATTAATGCATTTATATCTAACAATAAAAGAATGTTATAAATATACTGAGAAAGACTGCTGTTCAAGCAATGTTCAAAATACAACAAAGAAATGTTGCTTAATGAAACATTCTGTTAAAGAATTTTCATATACATAAATATGCAAAAGTCATATGTCCATTAAGTCATCTTACGACTATTGACACATTTAGGAATTTCTGTATTTTAACAGTTACTTACACAACAATTATGCATCTTGCACAACAGGGATGTGAGCTTTCTACATGGGTGATAGCAGACTGAAGGACAGACTTTATCAACACAGTAGTGACACTAGGATACTTAGTTTTTGCTATTCACAGAGTTAAAAAATCAGCTAATAGAAATGAATGCGTTTTTAAGGTTTATAAAAGGCAAACATGGAATACAGAGACTAACATTAGAAAACATCTTAACATCAAAAGAAGCCACTGAGCAATATAAATTAATAATATACGAATACTCAGCAATAAATGATAAAGATCTTATTATTTAACTTTTTTAAAAACAAAGAGAGAGTATATTTGTCTTTACATTAGAAATAAAAAAATAATAAATGAGTTAAGTTCCACTATTTTTCTCTTTCAGATAGGTCTCGAAATAAGTCAGACTGTCATTGTTTGGTCAGTTTTCCTGAGAGTAGAAACTGCCCAATATTTAAAATATACTCTTTTAATTATACTAGAATAAGTTGTATGTGAGAAGTTATCATTTTTGCCATTTGACAATCCAATTAAGAAATGCATGCCATTAAGTTTTAAATCTACTTTTCTGTAAATGATACAGGTGGAATTCAATAAACCCTACACAAAGCGATTGTCCATGTAGGCATAGTGACATGGCCCCAACATGGAAACTGGTAGCCAAATGATCCAGTCAACAGAGCAGAGGGGCATGCACAAGTGTCCAGACACGAAAGTGTCCGTGGAATGCAAATCACCTCATAAGCAGGTGAAATCCATGCAAATGAGGGTAAGCTGAACAGTACCTGTGTAGGAGGCATGTTGATGTCAGAAATGTACACAAAAAGTAATCATGTACAAAAATGTAAAAATTAAACAGGGGCTGTAAAAGCCCAAAAAGAAGGTGGGATATAGCAATGTAGGGATGGAAATGGACAAAGGCATACCCAGTGAGTCCAAAAAGCAATGCAAATCATTATAAAACATTATTGTTTTATACACATATTATGTTTGCATGGCATGCAGCAATGTGCAAACATGCAGTTATGCAAAAAAAATATTAAAATGTTGAAAAACTGAAAATAAGACTTTTGCAAAAATAATGCATTATAGTGCTCTGTATGCAGAGTGTACAATGGTAGGTTTCAGTGGTTGCTAAGGAGGTAGGCCCTGGAGTATTGAAGTATCCAGGGAATATGCAAGGATCTGTATGCAAATGAGCTGGGGTTACTGAATAGCAAAGCTGTGTCCACAGATAAAACCCGTGTAGAGCTAGAATTCTGTTGGTGTTAGTAGATCAGGTAGCTGACATAAAAAGAGGGTGTGTCACATTGTATTTAAGTGGATTAGAGCTCAAAAGTGCCAGTTTGCACTCAGCTAAGCACAGCTAAGTGGAGAGGGTTGTCCAGTGTTGCAAAGCTTTGTTTAGTGGCAGGGCACTTGTTTTATCTGGTTTAAGCTAAGCTGAGCATGCCCCTGCATGGAGGTGTTTCTAATTTGCTGAGCATTGTTTAAACTAGCACTGCAGGTTTGCATGCCATGCCCAAGTGCTTAGCAATGAAAGAAATTTAAAAAACATACAAGGAAATAGCCTGGGAAAGCCAATCAAATATAAATGACTGATAAGTCCTGTTCCACTGACACTGGTCCATTCAGAACCTTCAATGATAGACCTGGCAGGTGGAATGTACCATAGTCAGCCAATAATATAGGCTGCATCTGCAGCATACCACTATGAAGTATGCATGCACCCTTCAATCTGATTTTTCCCATGTAATCTGCACCATTGGAGTACACACTTACACACTTAGGAATTTTAACTGACAAAATGATAGGGGCTGCTGCTGCTCTGCAACATCTGTATGTGCTAGAGGCTGAGGTCACTGCTGGTGCTGATGCTGACAATAGGCCTAGACTGAGAAAGAGAAGAGTGTTCAGGCCCAGGATAACCTTCTAGGAGCTACATGAGCTGGAGATAGTAGAGCACTGCAGGATGGACATGGACATACTACAATAACTCACCAAGCTTTGCCACCCTCCACTCAGACCCAGAGCCAACTGAGGGGAACCCATCCCAGTGGAAACAAAGGTATGTGGCCCTTAGAATACTAGCTATAGGTACTTTTCAAAGACCTACTGGGGAAATGATGAGTGTCTCACAGGCATCTGCATCCGAGGTACTCCACCACTTCCTGGCTGCCATGCAAACACATGCCAGTGAGCACATATATTTACACTGCATCCCTGAGGAGAGGGCCAGCAAAATGCATCTCTTCCACCATGTAGCACACTACCCTGAGGTACTGGGTGCCATAGACTGCACTCATGTGCACATCAATGCACCACCTGGTGAGGAAGGTAGAGCCTACATCAACCACAAGGGGTATCACTCCATCAACTGCCAGGTCATGTGCAATGCCCAGGGCATTATCATGAATGTGTCTGCTGGTAGCTCTTGTAGTTATCACAACTCCCACATCTGGCATGCATCACAACAGTACTAGATATTTGTCAGGGGGGACATCCCATATGGCCATCTACTGGGGGATGCTGGCTACGCACTGGAACCATGGATGATGACACCCATCAGAAATGCACATACACACCTACTGAAGAGCACCATAATGAGGCTCATGCACAAACTAGAAACATCATAGACAGTGTGTTTGAACTGCTCAAGTCACAGTCCTGCTGCTGTGATATATCTGGTGGAGCCCTGCATTACTCTGCAGCCACATCTGCACACACATTCACAGTATGTGCCATGCTACACAATATGATCCTGTGGAAACAGCTGCAGCAGGAACCTCACATGGGTGGGACACACAGCCCCCCTCCAGTGCCAAGGTGCCCACAGCCACAGGGGGACTCAGAGGAGGAACTCCCTGAGCCTGTCCCTGTAGGTAGATGTAGTCATGCCCAGTATGCCCTGGCCTTGACAAAGAGGCAACACATAGCAAATACACTGAAATCCTAGGGACCTAAGGACTGACACCTCACTCTAACTCACATACATAGTAAAAAGGATGCCAGCCACACCACACAACCTCTACCTTACCTGTGTACTGTGTGCATCTGACATAGTCAGTCTGGAAGCATTGTTATCTCAACAGCTGTAGGCACAAAGTAAGTCAGTCTTCTTTACAAAAAATGCATGGGGTACTAGACTATGGTAGAATATGTATGGACCTGCCACATGTATGCAAAGGAATAGACAAGGCTACTGGGATACCTGAAAACAACTGACAGCTATGTGGGAGAACCAGAACTCTCTGCCCAATATTGTCTGCTACATAATACACAGTAGGCCACAAGGCAACAAAACCCACTGCACTATGCGAGGGAAATGACAAACAGTGGGGTCACAGGACAGATGCATGATTGTCAATACTAGAGTCCCCTGCCCCAACACACCCATGTTCCCATACAACTGCAGTAACAATATGTTTGCAAGGTGATCGTAGTAGACCACACAATCTCAGGACTGTCACAATCAACCTGGTGACATGTTCCATTTCCAGAATATGCAGGGGTCAATGTGCTATGTATGTCTGTGCTTGATATTGTCAGGAATTAAACTGCACTGTCTGGTGGCTGTTGTGGCTTAGTGGGCTACATACATTACCATGGCTGATGGTGTTCATGGTTCGAGTCTGGCTGCACCTGCTATTTTGCATGTGAGCTACACTTATGGTAGGAGTTCTACACACTGTCCATATGTCACTATTTGTTACTGAAAGAAAGCTGGACAAAGACAGAGACAATGGAGGGTCAGGAGACCACAGATATGGATAGTACACAGCTCTGAGTAACCTAGACTGTGGCTAGTAGAACAGCAGGTTGTAACAAGTCAGAGTAGCAGCAGGATATAAAGGCCGTCATGTAACTGTGTCAGTATTTACAACAAGTTAGTGGGCAATGTCATACCTCTCAAATGTACAGAGTTTCACAGAATGGCCACATTTGTGCCTCATATTTCTGGTCCATTTTTTATATCATTGCAGTTTTCTGGCACACTGCTGGCAAATCAGTGAAGGTTGACGTTAGAAAATAATGACAGACATTTGAGATTCAGACTTCATACCCTTCAGAAAATTCATGCTAATACAAAACCTGTTATTCTACTAACTGTCTAAGTTTGTATCAGCAATATTAACAAATTGTCTCTATTTTTGGGTCTGTGTCCCACATTTATATATGGCTTTGTCCAGATTTCTTGCTCTAAGAGGCTGAGAGGTATGGGCACAGTGTAGCATTATAAAACCAATGCAACACCAACTGTCTGAGGACCAGAGCAGACATATGGGTGCCATGCTGGACATCTTGCAAAACAAGTACAGTCAGAGGTGTGAAGTCTGTAACCCTGTGTGTGGTGTTACATCTTGTACCCCAGTCACAGCATACCTACAACTACATAGAGCAGCAATTGTGGACAAAGCCAGGAACAGGAGCAGGGCAAAGGACCACATATAAGGAGAAGGATGAACTACCGGCCAGACAAATGTAAAAAGTGCAGGGAAGAACAGGTTGTGCAGTAGCATGGGTTCCCTGCTGTGTTTGGAGTCAGTAACTCAAATGTCTGTCAGCAGTTCCTCATGTCACTCTATAATAATCTGCCAGTGATGTACCAGGAAATCACATTGCTATGTAAAACATACAAGACATACAATGAAAAACCCTGTTCAGTCTAATACAATCTGTACACACCCTAGGTATGAGTCATATTACAGCAAGCACACAGCTGGGGAATCCCTTGGGCATTATGTCAGGGATGTGCTGGACTGTTTAATCAAGTGCAGCAGACAATTGGTTGTAGCACACAAAATCCCAGACTGGAGTACTGGTAAGTCTGGACTGGGGTCCCATTGTAAGTACTGACGGTCACACTGGGCATGCTACTACACTTAATTTCAGCCTATGTCTGAAGCCTCATTTGCATATAGAACTGAGATGTCAATATATCTCTGTGCATACAGACATCTATGTATACCTAACTCTCTCTCCCTATACCCATCAGACATGATTACCCTTATCTATCAGCATGTGGCACATATAAGGTATATATGTATCTGTAGAGTTTTATATAGATATATATAGGTAACATATATATACATTATATATTGAGAGACAGAGAGAGGAGTAGATAGACACACAGAAAGGTATAGAGTGATGCAGTGCTGCAGCTACTTGCACAACAATTGTTACCAGTGGCACGTGCAACTAGTACAGTGAGTTGTACTGTGTATTAGTAGGTAGATAGGGACTCTGATCTGACATCAGCCAACAAGTGTGTGTGTGTGTGTGTGTGTGTGTGTGTGTGTGTGTGTGTGTGTGTGTGTGTGTGTGTAAATATTCCACATACAGCAGCATACACATGTCCAACAGGCCTATATCTGTACAATGGTCAATCATTGTATGGCCCTGTGACTAGTGTCCTCCACAACAGTAGCCTCCTTGTTAATAGCTGCTGATGTCATCCACCCCAACAGCAGTGGCACACACTTTCCAAACACATAAGTTCTGTGGTGAATGCAATATGTATGTAGCACTATATTCTATACAACTAGATAGGTAGGGCTTATAATCCCAACAACAGTAACTCTATGAGTCTGTGTGTGCGTAAGTATATGCCCTTGCAGCAGTGTGTCTGTCTTGCCTATGTGTGTAGAATGCTAATACATTTTAAGGCCCATGCCTACCTGTTAACCACCACATTGGCTTACTTTACAGGGCCTGCTGATGTCATCTACCTTAGAAGCACAGTTACACACTCTCCAGAAACATAAGTACAGTGGCGCATGTGATAAGTACATAGCACTATGGTATATGCATCTAGATAGGTAGGGATTATAATCCCAACGGCAACTCTGTGAGTGTGTGTGTGTGTGTACGAAAGTATATCTCCTTCCAGCAGTGTGTCTGTCTTGCCTATATGTGTGCAATACTAATACATTTTAAGGCCCATGCCTACCTGTTAACCCCCACATTGGTGTAATTTACAGGGCCTGCTGATGTCATCCACCTAAGAAGCACAGGTAGACACTCTTCAGGCACATAAGCTCCATGGCACATGCAATAAATATGTATACTGTATATAACTAGATAAGTAGGTGTTCTATTCTCAAAACCAGCAACTATGTGAGTGTGTGTAAGCATATCCCCTTCCAGCAATGTGGCTGCTTTGCCTGTGTATGTGATGGCTATACAATTTTAAAGACCTGTTTACCCCCAAATTGGCAACCTTTTCATGGCCTACTGATGTCATCCACCTTAGAAGCACAGTTAGACACTCTTCAAACACAATAACTCCATGGTGCATGCAATAAGCACATAATGTGACAGTATATATAACTAGATAGGTAGGGGTTCTAATCTAAAATCCAGAAACTCTGTAAGTGTATGCGTGTGTGTGTGTGTGTGTGTGTGTGTGTGTGTGTGTGTGTGTGTGTGTGTGTGTGTGTGTGTGTGTGTTTGTGTGTGTAAGCATATTCCTTTGCAGCAGTGTGGCTGTTTTGTCTGTTTGTGTGTAATGGTTATACAATTTTAAAGGTATGTGCAAACCTTTTATCCCCCACTTTGGCAGCCTTTACAGTGCCTGCAGATGTTATCCACCTGAACAGTAGTGCAGACACTGCAAAAACACTTAAGCTCAGTGGCACATGCGATATGTATGTAGCTCTATTGTATGGAGAACTAGACAGGTAGGGGTTCTATTCTCAACAAAGGCAGTTTGTGTGTGTGTGTGTGTGTGTGTGTGTGTGTGTGTGTGTGTGTGTGTGTGTGTGTGTGTGTGTGTGTGTGTGTGTGTGTGTGTGTTTAGGACAACCTGCATTATTGTAATAGTTGCATAAAACAGTCATTTTACATCATAAACACCTAAATGTTATGAGAAATAGCATAATCTAGGCACATTCTACAAAAATAAGCTGTTATATTATCAAAAAAGTGAGGTTCTGTCCATTGCACTTGCTGTGGCTATGGCCTATCCTGCCAACTCTCATATCACTACAAAAAGTGCCCCACATTGGGCATTTTATAAGGTGGCAGCCATAGTCTGTCTTGCCTATGTATGTGCAATATGTATACTTTTTGAGGCCCTGTGATTAGCTGCTGCCCCTAAATAACCCACATGTATCTAGTCATGAATGCTATCCACCGCCACCTACATTTGTAGGTACTGACCAAGTTTGTAGATGACTGCAAGTTGAGTGCTGCCTATTGTTGACTCCTCAAATGTTAACCAAGGTCCTGGACTCAAGCTAAATGCAAAAAACTGTATCATCATACCAGTCAGCAAAGACATGGCCCCACTGTTTACCTCATCAATGGCAACCCCTAAACACACGACCTGTGTTGAGAGACTTGGCTACTCAGTTTGATAACAATTTTGCATTCAACCATCATGTAGCAGCAGTGGTCAGAAAAGCCTTGTATGTGGTCCTTGTCATAGGTTAAGGGATTGCATCCAGAAAAAAGGTGGTCATTACCTCTCTATAGTCCTCTCTCCATAGACCAATATATTACTACAATGCCCCATTCGGTATGTACCTATGCAGACATCTGCACCAACTGGAAAGGCCAAAGAAATACCTCACAAAGGTAATCCATGGCCTCCAACACCTGTCCTATGCAGACAGGTTAAAATCTCTATTGCTGCACTTGGTATCAGACAGGTTGCTCAGAGGTGGCTGTGTTATGCCTACAAGGCAATGTTGGACCCTGCCTACTACAGCTGCCCCATATCCGTAAGTCTAACTCTTCGCACATTACCTGCATGACAGGCCTGAATCTGATATGCAATATCAGCACACCCTGCTGGAGACACAGGTTTGTCTCCCAGAGACTGCCCTGTCTCAGGAATACACTTCCCATACACATCAAACAGAGTGCCATGCTGACTCTCTTCAAGCGCAACTGTGACGAGTGGATGTGAAACCATATTTATGTCCCAGGGATCCCACCTCGTGTCCCTCACTGACAGGATCAACAGGTGTTGACTGATGTTTCTTTCTGGGGACAAACTAATAGCTAGCCTTGTAAAGACCTAAGGTCTATTACTCTAGTAACTTCCTATGATCCTATGAACCTATGATCCTACTGAACGTCCAGGTGACATGTATCAGGAGTAGCATGCTGTGTCACAGGGTATGTATGCAAGATTATGCTGTCTGTCTCCACTGTCCCGGACACACTGTTCTACACATATGCACTTAGGTAAGCATGCACACACCAGCCGTACCTTGGCAAAGTCACATTTCTGCATTGCCACCATGCCATCCTGAGTTACTGTATTGGCACCAGCTCTCCACATCATAGACACACAGATCCCTGGAACAGAAACAGAATAAGGTGTGAGAGACAGTCAGCAATACAACCAACAATGCAGCATCATGGAACAAAGGAACATACACTTTGATGTGTAGTCATGACACATCCCAGCAGACAGTACCTTACAGGGCATAACACTACTTCACTACAAACTGTCATTAAATGTACTATAGTCACCCTGTGCATCAGACAAATATTTGCATGTCCCTGCATGGATAACAGGGATGTGGCACAGGTATCATCACATGCACAGGGTGTGGGTTTGCCAAAGGCCTAGAATGTGCCACCCAGTTGATATCATGTGTGTGTGTCTGGATGGGTGCCTGTCAGCTAGGCCATGGAGAGGAGCTGTGTGTGTCTGTTGGTGACCTGCATGTGATAGTGCTGTGTGAGTGTGTGCATGCACAGTCAAGCCATGTTCTACCCCCTACACAAGGGTATGTTGGACAGATGAGGATTGTACAGTTCACCTTCTCTGGTCATGAATACGGGAACTGAATCTGCCAGGTGAGGCACTGGCACCACCATGCCCAGGGTCAGATGTGGTACTACTTGCTGATGGTGACTGGTGTCTGCTGGGTCCAGCTCCCTCATGGGACCACCCAGGACCATGTGCCCATTGTCTGCCATGTAGTGGTGTGGACAGCACTCTGCCTTATGTATTTCTGGTGGTACTGCCAGTATGGGAGCGTGACTGCACATGCCACATGGACTCTCAGCTGATGTTGTTGCTGACTTATATCCATGTGTCCAATGCCCTACTCCCACCATATGTTCCAGCACAAACAATGCATGGTTAACAACTGCCAATGTCTCACCCCACCATCTGTCCACTACATTGGCAAAATGATGCATGGCATCACCAGTGCTGTAGATGGAGTCATGGATGCCAGACAGTGATGCATCCATGATCCTGAACATCCATCTGGTGTTGCATTCAGAACATGCCTCTGACTTCATAATGGACTGAAACATGCATCAAGTGACTCATAATGTGACACCTGTGACAGATGGTGGATGGGTTGCAGTCCTCCTTCGAGCACCCATGTCAATCTTCATGTGTGGGACCTCACCAGCTCTCTGGCTATGGCTAGTGTCTATAGTCACAGACACCATAGTTGCCACAATCCAGTGGTGGCTGGTGACGTCAAATCAAAGGGGGGCTGCAGGAGACAGCTGAATGGGTTGGGGGCGGGTCAAGGGGAAGGGGTGTGGCCAACTAGAAAGGGGAGGAGCTTTGCTCAAAACCACAAAAACTAACTTTAATTAAATATGCTGCCCTGGGTGGCAAACCATCATTATGAGAGTCCAATCAAGACAAAATAAGTGTAGAAGAATAAAAATATTTCAATGCATTGGCTGCATGACAGCTTACTTATTATCTAGATGGAAACAAAAGGTTGTGAGGCATGAAAAAATAAATTACTTTTTAAATAGATTACTGGAATGCCAGTCAAAATCAAGTATAAGAAAAAACAGAAGCACTCAACTCAAACCACTTCTCCTTGCACTGCAGTTCTAATTATAATTTATATTCAGCTTTATTAAAGTACCAAGTAACATGCTGAAAGTAGAAATCTGTGATGCCCCCACTTGTAAAAATGTTTCTTATCCAAAAAAGACCTGCTGCCTGACCTCTATCTACTTGTTTCATGGGGAAACATGATCAAAGTAAAAAATAAAAAGCAAACAAGAAACAAGCACAAGATACATTGCTTAAAGGATTACTGTACAGGTTATGGACCACACATGATTGGCATTCTGTTTAGTTTACGGGTAAAGTCTGTAGAGATGACTGGAAGTCTCCAACAAGTGTAATGAGCTTTTTAAAATAATGGAATCCTGTCCTTTAATACCAAAGGCTTATACATTATCTAGTCAAGTATTTTCTGCATGGCCGCAACAGAAAGGCTTTCAATGTTGGCAATTCTTTAACAGTATGCTTATTAAAGCTTACTTGCATCTTACGATCTCAGACAAGCTTACCTTATGGTCATTAAAGCATTGCTACTTAAACACAGAGCAAAAGACACTTTGAGTAATAAGCATAAATCTGAGTAATAAGCATAAAAACAGTACAAAAATATGACAGAAACTAGACCATTCTGCAAAATCAAGGACAGATGAAAATCCACTGTAGTACTTGTGTCTACCTTGGATGGGGGGACACACTGCACATTTACACTGCATAACTACTCCTTGCCTTGCTTGGACACATCCAGAGTCACTACATGGGGGAGTGGGGTGCAACAAGTATGTCACAATTTTAAATGTCTCTGGCTGACTGTGATGGCCCTGACACATTTGTCATACCTCTCAACCTCAGAGCAAGAAATCTGGACAAAGCCATACACTGAAGTGGGCAAAGGCCCAAAAATAAGGACAATTTTTAAATATTGCTCTAATAAACTTAGAAAGATAATAGAATAAGTCTTGCATTAGTATGAATTTTCTTAAGGGTATAAAATCTGAAACTCAAATGTCTGTCATTTTCTAACTTCAGTCTTTAGTGATTTGTCACTAATTTGCCAAAAACACAATTTTATGAAAATGGACCAAAAATGTGATGCAAAAATATAAAATAGCCACACAATACAGCTGGGAACCTGTCAAAGAAGGGACACTTTATTATTAATACTGCTAACTTGAGCAGCTGACAAAATAAAAGAATCTACATGCATTTCAAGTAATCTATAACTTTGATTATTACAGTTATTTCTTAATTGTAAACCCTCCATGTTTTCTTCCAAAATTGCTATTTTGCGGAGGGATTATTAGGGGGAAGAGCAACATTTTGAGCCAAAATCGGGGACAGTTGAGAGGTTGGCTATGCCTAATTCTATAAAGCAATTTATTTGCATGTACCTCTCAATCTGTTAATGCAGTAAATCTGAACAAGGCCAAATATATTGGGGAACATATAAACAGTACTAAAAATTGCTCTTTTACAAATTGAGACAATTGATAGAACAGCTCTTACTTTAACATGCATTTTTCTGAAGGTTATGAAGTCTGAAACTCAGTGTATCATTATTCAGTGACTTAATTCCTAAATGATTTGCCAGAAAACTACAAATTTTATGAACAAACCAAAATAAGAAGCAAAAATCTATTCATTCTTTGAAAATCTGGACAGTTGGGAGGTATAGTTCAGCTGGGCCTGTCTGAGTTTGCTGCCCTTCCCCCCTGACAAAATCATGGTTGAATGGAGCCTCTGCAGCCATTCCAATGAACCATTACTTGGCCATTTCACTCCATTTACCATAAACACTAATGTGCATACTGCTTTACTTCTATGATGAGTTGGACTTCATTTGAAAGTTTTATTTTGTATTTTACAGCACAAACACTAAGATATCTGCTAAACAAACTTGGCATTAAAACTTCTCTGCCCTTGAAACTCACATTCATTGAAACAACATTAAAACCCACATTCAAAGAAAATACATTTTACCCGTGGCAGATAAAAATTAATTCTGGGCTGTTTTCAAATCATAGGCCCCTTGCATATGAAACATACATGTGCTCTTTAATACACCTTCCTATTGCTTTGAACATTTTTCCAGTAAACAATGAAACAAAACTGCCCAATTCAGAACATTTCCATCATAAAAGTCTACTCAAACTTCTACAGTCCACTATTATCAGTAAATATGCACAATTCTACAGACCACCATTATCAGCAAATATGCACAATCTCTGAAGTAGTAAAAGCCATCTAAATAATTCCATGTTAAATAAATCTGTAATGAAGAGGTTGCTGCTAGCAATCACCTTTACATTTCATGGCTTCATCGAAAAATAAAGAGTCTGATGCCCCTGAGGAATAAATTGCCTAAATTACATTAAAAATAAGCTAGTAATATTGCAATAGGAAATGGGTAGCAAACTCATAACAGGCTCATAGTTAGTATCTTAACTTTCAGTACGGCAGCATTCACCCCTTACGGGAGTAGAACCAACAACCTACTGCATCAAAAGCAAGTACACAACCTGTTGTGCTATTAGCAATGTGAGCTGACTAGCATAATCAGCACTAAACTTCTCTTCCCCTGCAGCTCTCAGCTCCTTGTAAAATCTATACAATACTCAACTGCATCTCAACTTCGCAGCACAAGAAGTCTGGAAAAAGCCAAATTTATTGGGGTGGGTCAAAAGGGCAAAAACAGGGACCCATTAAACATTGCTTGTATAATCTTGGAAAGCTGCTAGAATAAAATGCTGTGTTACCACCATATATTTTACTGCCAAGGTTCCTGTGCAAAAGAGTCAGAACAACATACCACTATGCCAAATCACCTGCTTTGTGAAAGAAAAATGCTGTGTTACCACCGTACACTTTACTGCCAAGGTCCCTGTGCAAAACAGTCAAGAGCAACATACCACTACGCCAAATCAGCTGCTTTGTGAAAGAGAGGAAGACTGAAACTTAAATGGCTATCATTTAATGAATTCAGTTCTCACCATAGCTGTCAACCTCTTAGCACAAAACACCTGGACAAACCCAGTAATAAGGGAATACAGCCCTCAAACATATTCAGTGAATTCAGTTCTTGCCATAGCTGTCAACCTTAGCACAAAAAACCTGGACCAAGCCGATAACAGGGTATTACAATCCCAAAAATAAGGACAAATTTCAAATAGTCATCTTATAAACTTAAAAAATTGCTATAATAAAAGGTTGTGTTACTATATATTTATTGCTAGAATAAAAAGTTGTTTTACTATGTATTTTCTGAAGAATATGAAGTCTGAAATTCAAATGCCTGTCAATTTTACTTATGACGGAACAAAAACAATTTTCAGCAGAGGCCCAGGGAGAAATACTGTAGACACGTCTTTGTAAAATGGCAGGACACCAGAGCAAATCCACACAAACACAGGGATAAGATGCAGACTCCACACAGAAGGCACCCCAGCCAAGAATCAAACCAGAAAAACCTATAGCTGTGAGGCAACAATACTGCCACTGCACCATCAAATATGTAAGGAAGTAAACATTCAGAAACCTGAAGTCTGAAATTCAAATGCCTGTCAATTTGTTAATCAGGACAGTCTGACTTGGAACAAAAAAAAAAACAATTCTCAGCAGAGGCTCAGGAAGATATAATGCAGACATGTCTTTGTAACATGGGAGGACACAAAAGCAAACCCACACAAACACAGGGAGAAGATACAGACCCCCCCCCACAAAGAAGGCACCCCAGCCAAGAATCAAACCCAAGAACATGCAATTGTGAGGCAACAATGCTACCACTGCACCATCAAATTTCTAGCATTGCAATATTTAAAAAACACAGATATTATGAGGAATAGATCAGATGAAATATGAGGCAAAAATCTGCAATTTTTTTACAAATGGTGGTGGGTAGGGAAGTCAGGTCTTTAACACCTGCATACAAGATACAGGGTTCAAGCCTGAGGTATTCCCTACCACACCACCATAAGTCTAACCACCAGTATATTGCAACTGGGGCATTTACACACACACACACACACACACAGCAAATCCATCCAGCACACACACACACAGCAAATCCATCCAGCACACACACAGCAAATCCCTCCAACACACACACACAGCAAATCCCTCCAACACACACACACACAGCAAATCCCTCCAGCACACACACACACAGCAAATCCCTCCAGCGCACACACACACACAGCAAATCCCTCCAGTACACACACAGCAAATCCCCCCAGCATACACACAGCAAATCCCTCCAGCACACACACAGCAAATCCCTCCAGCACACACACAGCAAATCCCTCCAGCACACACACAGCAAATCCCTCCAGCACACACACAGTAAATTCCTCCAGCACACACACAGCAAATCCCTCCAGCAACCTACCACAAACAGCAAATCCCTCCAGATTCACTTACCTGATGATGTATCGTGTCTGACCAAAATCCACCCATGACATTGTACCAGCCAGCGACCAAACCCTGCTACACCTACCTCCTGACTGAGCCTGCGCAATGAACATCCCATGAGAGCAGCTCACCTCTTAGTCCTGATTAGATTTGCCTGCAGCCGATGCAGTCCGGACTTCCTCTTCTGTGCAGTCGTTTCCGCAATGATTCCTGGGTGTATTTGCAGCAAAGATTGCTGGGTACCTGTGTTTCTTTATCTGGACTCGTGTGTTTTTTTAATTTAACAGATTTTTTTTCTTTCTTTTCTAGGTGGGAGGGCTGCAGTCCGGCAGTCCAATACCACGAGCCGCCCCTGCCACAATCTCCTGTTCAATGCCACCACCCTCTGATTGTGCAATATCTATGGCCACAGGGGACTGGGCATGTGTGGGCTTACTGACTGTGTGCAGAGACATTGTGGAGGAAGTGGGATGTCAACTCATGGCGCAGATTCATCCCCCAACAACCCCACATGTGCCTCGCTATGGCCACCATCATCATAAGTGTCCGATGAAACACTGACTTTAGGTTGTGAGGGGGATATACTCCAACCCCCAAGGTCACCTGTGAGGAGGAAGACAACATGACTACATTAATACCTGCACTGTTATGTCTGCTGATCCACACATACATACAGGTTGAGGTGCCACAACTGAATTATACATACCACACCTAATTACTGATCCAATGCACAGCACAGAAGCTTACTACAACAGACACAGACAAGACAGACCCTTAACCACATGCAGTGCAGCTACATCCAGTTAATGTTGCTAGTATTATACATCGGTGAGATAAGTGACATGTCAGTGTATGTGTTGGACCTTCACCTAAAACACAGCACACCTGTCTCCACCATACTATTGCCCCCTCTGCATAGTAGACTGCATACACTTTCACAAAACTACGTGCAAATATGTTACAGATCCTGCAAATATACTACTGTGATTACCAATTCAATGTACTGCAGTGAACTCCTCCACAACTGAACATACAAGTATTGTACTATGGCTAAGCTTAACAGCTGTGTCCATGGCAAACAGACAGCCCTTAACATTCCTAAGGTATACACTAGATGAGCCATACCAAAACAGTTTCACACTCACCAGCTACAGGATGTTGGACTCTGGCCATACCAGATGCACCTATGGAATTGTGGGTGAGAGGCATTGTCAGCAAACACAAATGTGGCATTGATACAGGATAATATGTGCATATATCACCATGTACCATACAAACTGCGATACTGCCCACATTGCTGACATTCTGAGTATGTGTGCACACATATGCATTACAAACCATCCCCCCCAAATGCAGATTGACGTGACATCCATGTACAGGTATGCAAAGGGTCCCACTATGACTGCTACAGTATTATACTGTTGACCACAGGAGGTTTACCTGGACGCCCCTCTGCTGTGGAAGCTGTGCTACCCACCTCCACAACATATGGGGTGATGGATGCTTGTGAGCTGGTGGCTAAACCCAGGTTTGCCAGGAACTCTTGTGGGGCCGAGAGTGGTTGTTGTGTTGCAGACCCTCTCCTGTGCCAGCACAGTCCCTGGCCACAGCTGTGGCTCTTTGCTGTGCAGCATTTATCATATCAGTGTAGCTTATTTTCCTGTAGCCCAACATGATTTACTGATGCAGCAAGGTCTGCCCACAATGCAGCACATTGTTCCTGCATATGGTGACTCCTCGACAGCAGGATGGCATAATGGAGTCTGAGGCCGTCAACTATGACTTCATTCTTGGCTGCAGAAAAAGGTGGTTTCCTCCATGTGTACATCACTCTTGAAAGACAAGAAGAGGGGAACCCATCACAGGAGCACATACATTGCTCTCCATTATGTACACACCCTGCATATCCACATTGGCCAGCACTATCATCTGTTAACTCCCACATCATACCCCACCATCTCTCACCACAAAATATATGTGGCTATCAGCAACATAGTGGCAATACAGCATGTATTTCCCTCCTCATCCTGCTGTTTCCTGCTACTTGCTGCATGTTCTCTAAGGGATTCAACTGCATCTTCGTTTGCACCTATTACTGCTTGTTTATAGCCTGTCTACATTGCATGCAGTAGTGTAAGCTTCCTACATTTCTTTTAAGCACCTAGGCTGAAGGCCCATCCCTTTGGTCTCCCTGGCCTTCCTCCCTCAGATTCTGACAAATATGGCTGGACAATGTCCTACAGTTTCTCCTCCCAGTCTGGTTGGCATGGGCATCCTAACACAGTGTAGCAACTGCCTCATGCACATGGACAACCATCTACAAACACCACCAAGGAACACAATTTGTGAGAGATGCAATAATATTAGGAACCTACAGTCCATGCTCTCTCCTTGTCAGGCCCACATATCTGGCACCAAAAAGGTTGTCAACACAATCAGTACACCTCACACACCTGCCAAACCTACACAACACACACCCACATATGCAGAGGTCCTCAACATAAACATCCCTAAACAAAGGAGACCTCCGAGGCAAAAACACATGTAAAATCCACAGCTCTGCACACCACATATCATGCATAGCCACACATCTGTGTCCCACAGCCACTAAGGCATCACCATAAATCAAACATATTAATCATAGAAGACTCCCATGTGAGACACACAGATGTGCATCTCACCAGGCTGTATATGGAGAAGGTCACGATTACTTGTCTGTCAGGTGCCAGAATCTGCCATATCACACACACACTGCTGTCTCTCAACAACAGGTACTGTTATCTGTCTGTCATAGTCCATGTTGGCGGGACTAACCTGAGACATACCTCCCTGGACTATATGACGTGACACATGATTGAGCCCACCAAGTATGTGTCCCAGGCAGGTAAGCCCCTAGCCTTAAGCAGCATTTTGCCATCACCCGGAATGATGCCGCAATACAATCAGGAAAATAATTGATGTTAACAACTGGCTTGGTTTCTGGTGCCATTCCAGGGGGATCTAGTACCTGACAGCCTGGGATAATATGATCAACAGACCATGATGCTTTGCCAGAGATAGCGTCCATCTGTCTCACCTGGCCTTCGGGCTTCTAGCCATGGCTTTTATCACCACCAGAGTGCTTTTATTAGGAAAAGTGGTGATGTTAATACTAACAACATGAAACTGTCAACAAATCACAAACTGAAGGCCATGCTGCTAAACGCTAGGAGTCTAAACATGAATCTGCATGCATTGCAAGCAGTCTTAACCCTGGAGAATGCTGATATCTGTGCAATCACAGACACATGGTTCAAAGCTGCAGAGAGTACCCCAGCCTTACATGGTCACCCATCCTATCATACAGACCCCAAGGTGTGGGCAGTAAAGCCAAGGGATGCGAGGTGGTTTCACTATATATGACAGACATACACACCTCCAGGCTGGCAAACAGTAACATGCACGGGAGACACTCAAGGTGCAGTTAACCATTGCCAAGACCCCTATTCAAATCATACCTAGCTACTGGCCACCACATGTGACCAGGAAGCCCATTTTGCCTATATGGACCAGGGTGATGTCACCAAATTCCCTAGTGATGTGGACATCTACCAAGAGGGTCTCATGCAGACACATGAGTGGTGCTAGACACATGGCCTCAGGCTGCATACCACAAAATATAGCATCATCCCCTTTGGGGAGAGTGACACCCCCACAAATTATCACATTACTAACAATGCCCTAAGCACATAATCAGTCATGAGGGATTTGAACACACAGGTTGATGGCACCATGACATTTGACCACCATGTTGCTTCCTTTGTAAGAAAAGCCTTTTACATGGCCCACCTCATATGTAAAGGTATCGCATCCTGGGACATGGGGATTATAACATCACTGTATTCCTCCCTAATAAGGACCATTATTGAGCATGATGCCCCTTTCATCATGTACTTTGCAAAGCACATGCAGCAGATGGACAGACCACAGAGGTTCCTCACCAGGGAATGCCAGGGCCTCAAACATCTACCATACACAGATAGGCTAAAAGCCCTATCCCTCTACCCAGTTTCATACAGACTCCTCAGAGGTGACCTCTGTCTGGAATACAATGCACTCACAGACTCCACCTTGATGGGACTGCTGCACATCCACAAGTCAAGCTCCACTCATGTAACCCGCACACATGTCCTCAACCAGATCTGTGACATCAACAGGGCTTGTTGGTGGGTCACACATATGTCCCACACACTCAATCAACTGTGGAAAGGACAACCTGACCACATCAGGCAGAGTACCTCTTTGCCCCTTTTTAAGTGAAACCTTGATAACTGGATTGTAAACAGGACATACTGTACACCCTTGGGATACCACCTGTGTCCCTGTTGGACTGGGGCATCAGGTGCAGACTTCTATAAACATGGCCTAAACTCTGGGCTAGGCTCATGAGGGCCTCAGGACCAATAGCCTAGTAACCTTGTATGATCCTAGGTATACTGGTTATGGCCCTGTGTGCTGTGACAGTCTGTATTGTTATGTCTACACACCCATCACTGCTATCTACTGTGGTGTGTTCCCTGTGGGCATCATCCCAATACCATGTCATACAGCCACCATCCAACAAATAGGTGAGTGGTACTACAGGTGTATGGGGACAGTCCAGCAACATGTGACCCAATGACAGACAGCACTGCAAACATGCTGTAGGTGTCTGACATGCACAGTACACAGATGTTTGCAGAATGTATGCATGTGCCTGATATATGCGGACCCTCTGCCAGACAAATGTGCATGTCTGGCAAACAGTTGGACAATACATAATGGTTGTTCCCAGACTGTGGGGAATCTGTCTGTCACATGCTAGACCACTCAGAAAACAGTTATGGTACATTAATATCTGGTACTGTATTCATTCCCTTACACTGTATGCTCAATATGTACACTATGTCTCTGAGGCCGGGCCTGTGTCCCCCCACTACTACTGGCTATAACCTACTGTCCTGCTGTATGCTAGGCATCACTCTCAAGTGGTGAGATAAGGGTGTGGAGTACACAGTGACCTAACCAGAGTACATCAGGAACAGTCAGTGACACCTGCACAATGTTTGAAGTATGCCTGTGTGACATTCAAAGACTGAGAGGAGATGACTAACAGTACATCATGTGATATGCCAGCTGTATCCACCAATACATACTGTCACTATTGTCTAAAACACAATGCAGTAGCATTCATACATGAGCCGACCATTGTTGATGGGACTAAGAGAGACAGAGCTGTGCTCTATGTCACAGCAGACAGAGTTGACAGGGAAGCCTGTAGGTGCTGGACAGCTGACTAACAGCAACATGTAATTCCAAGATATGTACTAAAGACCTACTGTTGTAATCCCTATTGCCCATAACTGCATCCTCCCATTTGCATTCCATTACATGGGGACTTCTATTACATACCTGGTATAGTGCTGTTCTCTTTTATGTGCAGAAGTCCTGTAGTATAATGCCTATATTCTCACAGTCTGTCTTCATAAAGAAAGTCACTGACCTGTTTACCATAGGTAGCAGTGTCTTTTGTAGGTAATGCTCATGAACATGTGATTGCCTGTGCAACAATCTGTGGCTCACACTTCCTAATTGTATCCAGAACAACTTGGTTGCATTTTCATTAACCAATGGCATGGAACTACAGTGCTATATTAAAGGCTTTCATGTAGGCCTTGGCCCTTTTACTGGCCTGTGAGATGTACATTATCAAATTGTGGGGACTAGAGCATCACAGAGGTTAGATAAAAATACTGTCCGGATTTATGTGGTATGTTCACAGTTTGGCATGCTATGTTTGGCCATTTTGAACAGACTTTCTGATTATGTGGCAGTTTACTCTTTAACAATGTAGGTAGAGATCAGTAAAGGGACAGACAGATATGAGTGTCATAATTCATTTGCATCAGAATATGCATGCTGCTTCAGTAGCTGCTGGTCTATCAGACGTGTATGTTTGTGGAGGAAGACTGTGACACATGTCCCTGTCACTTGAGCATCCCCCCCACCCCTTTTTGTATGGGTGTTGTGTGGATCTCCTGTTCTAGGTGTTTGGGAGGTATGGTAGGTCTGTAACAGGTAGCTGAACATACTGCGGCATATGTTGCAGACTGCAGCTGCTGCATTCTGGCTAAGAGTCATATGGGTGATTGTGAATGTATTGGGGGACAGCAAGCTGTATATGTCAGTGAGAGAGCAGTGTCAGCTCTGTTGTCACAGCATAGCCAGGGTGAGGGTACCCAAAGCACTGCAGGTAAGGGATGTGTCTCAGGTACATATGTTATATAACAGTGCCATCCAGAGAGTGGTAGGTGACATTTGGGACGCCGATACATATTTGTGAATTGTGTCCCAACCTACAGACCTTTGACTTGCTAATATGGGTGGCAGTGACTGCGGTAGCAGCAACCGGTTCTGCTTAAAATTGCAGGGCTCAGTCATTTATTTGTTGTTTCAATGAGCATGTACTTGACATGCAACAGACTGGAATGGAAGCCAGGACTGTGGGAGACAAAATGTACAGCATGCTAGGAATGACTGCAGTAGCAACAACTGGTTCTGCTTAAAACTGCACATCTCACTCAGTTATTTGTTGTATTGACAAGCATGCACTTGACGTGCAACAGACTGGAATGGAAGCCAGGACTGTGGGTATCAAAATATAAAGCATACTAGGAATGTAACAGGTTGAGCTACTATTTCAATACTATAGCAGGTGTATTTGCAAGACATATGTGCATGCATACAGTCTTTTACACAGGATTGGCATGAACATGTGTGTTCGGATGGGTATGACATGTGACACTGAACTGTTTGTCATGATTTTCTAATCTCAGTCTGTACTGACTTGCCAGTACTTCAGCACACAGAATAGGTTCATTCTGCAACAGTCTGTGCAGTTTTCATCTCTAACTGATATCCTAGGCCTCGTACATCCATCAAAATTTATTTGGCTGTGTACTGGTTTGGTGTCTGCATCACAGTCCCAAGTATGCTGTCATTTTTCCCATTACATGTACAAACAATGTGTCACTAGCACTCAGGATATGTGTATAGAAATACCTGGTATACTTCAGTGCTGAGTTGCCTAGTGGGCTAACACACTATGCTGTAGTTGATAGGGTCCTGTGTTTGAGGCTTGGCAGGGGTGAATTCTTTGCTGATGTGCATCACTGATACTCAGGATATGTTTATGGAAATGCCTGTTATTTTTCAGAACTTAGTGGCCTACTGGACTAATGCACTATGTCCTAGTTGGTAGGGTCCTGGGCCCAAGAATTGGCAGGGTTGATCACTTTCCTGATGTGCACAACAATGTCAGAAAGACAGGAGGCAAGTAAAGTAGTTTTATGTGATGTGCTTAGCTCTGCTTAAACCTGCACTGTTTCCAAAAAAAGAAAAAATGGGCGATAGGAAAATGGTGAAATGGGGGCAAGCAGGAGGAAAAACTATGTTAAAGGCAGGTAGGGATGTGCAGGATGAGTGCAGGAAAGGACTACAATTCTCCATTTCTTGTACAGCAACAGCTGTGCAGGTTGTGGACAATTTGGAATTTGGACCCTCACATCCCAGAGAGGGGGGAGTGGGTAACATAACTGCATTGATTAATCGCTGTAATAATTGATTGTGGGCAATGTACATGGTGCAAAATGGAGAGATATATATGGAGCAATTTTTTTTTTTGTGGGACAGATGCCCATTTTTTTTTTTTAAGGAAAGAGTGGAATGTTGGGGAAGGGATATAGGTATGTGTGGGGAGGTAAGTTGGGTAGAAGAGGTAGCATTTGCAAACAGACAAGACAGACAAGACAGCAGACAGGGGAGGTGTATGACACATAAGGGGGTAAACACCTTGGACAGGGAGGGTGTTGTAGAATCGGAGGGCCAAGTGCCCCAGACAGCAGCAATTGGGCTGAGCTCCCCACCCATGGGCAGTCACCACTGCTCCTTCACTGCCCCAAAGGTGGCTCTGCTGGGGGCTGGGTGCTGGGGTTAGTCTACCCCTCCAGGTTGGCCAGTCTGCCATCAATCTGGCACAGTCAACAGTCAAACCCTTGCTGCATGATCCTGAAAACCATGCCTGGTAGCTGTCAGTGCATGATGACTCCCTCTCCTTGCCTGGTCCCAGGGGTGAACAGGGCCCATCCCCTGAGGTGGTTCCACCCATAGGTGGTGCAGGACCGGCAGAGGGGGCAACTCCAGATTGGATCCCAGATGTGCTTGGACCCGGTGCCATGGCTGGTTGAGGTAGGGTAGGTGGATCTGTGGGAACCGGCCTACCCAGACAAATTATGGTGTTGAGTTTTTTCAAAGTATATATGTTAGTCATGAACAGAACATTTAAACATTAGTTATAACAGCATGCTAGTTTGTTCCAATTAAACCAGTAACATAACATTGCATAGCATATGGAACACAACAGTAAGTGGTATAACAGTCAGTATTGTAACAGCATGCCAGTAACAGTTACAGCAAAAGGCCAACAACACAGGTAATTCAACAAGGTATGTTAGTATGCAACCATCATAATATATAACAATAAAACACAAGGCCTAACATAACATTTTGAGAACAATATATGTTAAAAGTATGCCATACCTGATGTATAACAATAATAAATTATGATGCAGATAAGGGGTGGGGAGAGAGAAAGACATTCCATTGCTACCAGTATAGGCTATATTGTTTGCAAAAGTACTCTGATATACTCTACAAGTCTGCCCTTACTTTATGTATAAAAGTCCCATGTAGCATCTGTAACACCTACATACCTCTCAAACTATTCACATTGGACAGTATGGGCCAAACTGTAACATCTACAAGTATACAACTACAGGGGACTATTTCATGTCAGGGGAACATATATGAGTACCAAGGTGTAGTGTGGACTGAAGTAGTGTGACTGTGCTATTGACATAAATCAAGTGTATGTTAAATCTGTATCCAAAGGATTTGGCAACAGTGATCACAGTCAGTGACAGTGTGTCACTTGGGAGACATGTAACGTGCACAGTACAAACATGTTACGCTTATCATGCTGTCCTTGGCAGGAATGGGGTTAGACTATCAGCAGACATTCACAGATACACCAGGCATACAGCTGTATCAAGATTAAAAGTTTTATTTATTTTATTAACCTGTATTAGTATTGTACTTGTTGACTTTTTATACACTGACGTCTTATCACCTTGCTGCACAATGCTGTTAATACTCTGGTACATCTGGACACACAAATTAGTAACCCATTTGAACAGCTACTATAGCCATTTATTTAGCTGTCATTTCTGTGTGGAGAACATCTGTTAACAATACATAACTGTTTCTATAAATATTTAGTAGTACTTGTCCCTAGATTCAAACCCCAGTCTGTGTGTGACAAAATGTACATCATACCTAGTGTTTATCAAACTGAGCCACTGCTGAATATTGGTTGACTAATATGTACCTAGAGCTCACCTGGTAACAAATTGTGACCTGGTAATACAGGTAGAGTGTTATACAAGACTGCAGTGACACCTGAACAGATATGCATTAGAGTCATGCATGACAAAGATAGTTGGTGAACTGTGCATTAATACATGGAATGCAGATGTAGACAATTAACCCCTAATGAGTGGAACCATGTGTGATGTGGACAAACCATATCGGAGTGCTATATAGTTACAGATGGTATACAGTCTACAGCTATTACAGTTTCATACTTGCTTGCAGCAGCATAACTAAGATCAGGACTGAATATACCTGAAATGCAATGGTTAACATAAGACAATCTTGAGCTACACACTATATTACCTTGGCCATTCCTATTCTAGGTTCAGATTTTAATGCAGAACAAATATCATAATGCATTATATCTTGTAGTACAGCTAACACTTCTTTATTAGCTAACCTTCAGTCACTTTGTGGTATTATTACCATTTTTACTTCACAGTAGTTGTTCTACTCAATTTCATGACCAACAGCCCAAAATACAAATACTGCACAACACAGCTTTATTAAAGGTGACATCATGCATGATTGGTATGCATGTAACAGTCTTTATTGATGAACACTTCCTATAATACAGGTGTTGCGGTACAACTGTAATTCCACAATTAATGCAGTAGAAACTTTATTTCCTTAACATTATGAATGCAGTTAAACTTTATTTCCTTAACATTATGAATGCAGCTGTGCATTATTTCCTTAACATTATTCATACAGTTGAACTTTATTTCCTTAACATTATTCATTTAGTAGAAACATTTATTTCCTTAACATTATTAATGCAGTGGAAACATTTTTCATTAATATTAGCAGGTATCATGCTTTCATCTTTATTGAACTGTACCTGGCATTACTCAGTTATATTAGTCCAGGTCTATGACTACATTCATTGCAGTACACTCAAAACATACTGGTAGTTAGTAATGTACTCTTTCTTGTTTATATGACTAAAGATTGCAAGTGCAAGATGTATCTGTACTCACCACACTCTTGGAGCAACCTGGCCAGGCATTCTGCATGGGCCTCCAGGTTGCAAGCTCTCTCCTCTGCAGCTGTGAGGAGAGAAACACACCATTATGCATACATGTCTATCACACATGCAGATTACTTATTGGTAAAACAATGCTAACAATACTTACAAACTTGTGGAACATTGTCATCCCAGGCATATTGGATCCAAGTGGCCAGGAGATCTCCTTCCTAAGCTTCAGATCATCAAAATAGTGATGCATCTGTTCACCTGTGCTGGGGATACCAGCTGCACTGGCGAGGTCGTGTGCCAGCTGGTCCCAGGCCTCTAGTTTGTATTTAAACCCCTGGTACTGGCCCTGAAGCAGCCAGATGGCATGGACATTTACTAGTCCAACCATGACCCTGGACTCCGGAAAGCCCCACTGCTGTGCCTGGAAACACACACCCTCTCCAACTCCTGCCATAGTCTCTCCCAAGATCAAACTCTAATAGATTCTGACTGTATTCCCTACTGTTGCACATAAATAAGGCTGTTTTCCTGCCCTTTGTTGCCATTGGGCCATTTTTTAAAATGTGGCACTTCGCTTAGCACCGCACAAACCCGTTCAGCTCACCCTAGCAGTGTTTAAACTGGCAATGCTTAACAAAGCTTAGCAGTGAGCAAACCAGCTTAGTGGGGCTGAACAGTGCTTAAATGAACATTGCTTAGCAGAGCTTAACATTGTTTAGCAATGTACAAATTGGCTAAGCACTGCTAAAACATTTCTGGTTTAAGCAGTGCTTGGCTAGGCTTAGCTAGGCTTAGCAGAGCATAGCTGGACACAGCACTGCAGGATTTCATTATACATTTCATATTGTGTAATTGCAAAATAAATGCTTTATAAAATGTCTCTGCATGCATACAATATTCCATCAGGGTTGTAAAATACATTTCTTACATGTATTTGCATCATACAACCTTAATAACCTGTCTGTGTATTCATAAAAAATTCAATCCGTGATGACTAGTACATCTCATAAATGTGTATTTGCACAATAATATTAATAACCTGTCTGTGCAATCACACAATTATTTCACTGGGATTTAAAATAACTCTCAGAATGTGTATTTGCAAAATAACTGGTTTGTGTATTTGAACTCTGCACATACGCCTGTCACTCTAACCATTTGGCTATGTAGCCTTGTGAATTGCTGTTGTACTTATATACATATATATATATATATATATATATATATATATATATATATATATATATATATATATATATCTCCACTACATTTAATCACTGCAACACACTGCTCGAACCCTCACAGCTATGTTTAAACTTGACCTTTCCATTTATAATTGAATCCATCCAGTTTCTATGTTTAGATGTCTGTGTGTGTCCATTGTTAAGCACCGTGCAAACACAAGAAAAAATATTTAAATTTTATTTTCAGTGCCTCACTAGGGCTGCCATCTTGGCTCATGGTTTAACAGACCCTCAGAGGCAATGCTAAGAATGATAGTGCAGGTGGTGTGTTACATATCTCCGGGTGCTAACACACCCCCTACACTGATTCTGTAAATCTGTTACACTGCTCTCCCTCAGTAGCATGTCTTCATTGATATGCAAGGTGTGCTGCAAAGGGCAAGCTGCAGACACAGCCATGGTACCTTCCATGTAGGACTTACATTATTCCTACATGGATTTCATTAAGTCCCCATGACAGAGTCTTAACCCTGATTCCGTTTGAGCAAGCAAAGTCTGCACATTCTCTTACTGCTTTCTGCTTTCTAAATCTTCACATTTTGCCATGAGAGCTTCAGTAATCTATTTTAACTCCTTTAATTCTCTTTTCACTTTGCTAATCAAGTGATTCCAAACCCCCCACTCTCTCCTCTACCACTGCCACAGGTTCTTTGGGAGGGTGTTAACCTCTTGCCTAACTTTGCTTTTATCTCTGCCATGAGGTGCTTAAGGTATTTTTACATATCATCAGCTGCCTCCTTCAAATTCACCCTGCTCTGATAAGTACAATGCTTTTGAATGCCTAGGACTGCTCAACCACACACCTTCACTAATTTCTTTTCATTTAATGTTAATGTCTTCAAACTACCTTTCAGCCCAGTTTTGCAGTGTTTAGGGATGGAGCATCTCACTAGGGTTGCCATCTTGGCTCATGGTTCTACAGACCCTCAGAGGCAATACTAAGAATGAGAAAGTGATTATCCTTTCATGGTGCAGCCTAAATTAAGATTAAGCATCTATCATCCTTTATCCCTAAAGCTATAAGAGTATAAGACAAGGTTAAGTAAGCAAACTGTTTTGTCATAAATAAAGTAAAACACTGCTGATTTCTACCATCTAAGAGCAGATGATTCTTGGCTACAGATGCACCATAGTGAAGGCCCCTTCACCGATAGAAAGGCATCAGAAAGTCAAGAGCTGCATGTTTCTACAATCTTAATGAGTTGTTGTGGGATTTAAGTAATAGTGTTTGGACCAGAGTGAGACAATAATCCAAACAACTTAATCTGAGTTTAAAGAAGATGGGAAGTAAAAATCACTCTAGTTGAAAAAGATAATCAAATGCCCTTATGTAATGAAACGTCCCCGATGCACCTGATAGTCAGCAACAGAGGCAAGTTTTATCAAAAGATCAGTAATATTTTTCCAAAATATTTACAATTTAGAAGACATTTTCTAGTATATACTGACTTAGCAGAATTTGTTGAAATTTTGCATTGTCTTTTGCGCCTTAATATTTTGACAGTTATTCTGATCATTAACCTTTTTCTCTTGAAGTCTGTCTGTTTCTCTTATTCATGTAAAATTTTCTTTTTATAAATTTAATAATGAGCTTTCTGTGTGGGTGAAACAGTCAGAATAATAAAGTTCTTAGCAAATACAGTAACATTTTGACATCAGAAATAGCTATTAATACATTTATATATTTCAAAAGATGAATGTTATAAAAGTATTGAGACATATTGCTGTTCAAACAATGCTCAAAATACAACAAAAATGTTAATTAATGAAATATTCTGTGAACAGTAATCCAAACAAATTAATCTAATTCTAAAAAAGATGAGAAGAAGCATGTTATAAAATATTGAGGCAGCTTGTTGTTGCTTAATGACACATTCTGTGAAGGAATGTTCAGATACATAAAGATGTAAAAGTCATATTTTCCTTCAGACACTTATGACTATTGGCTCATTCTGAAAAATCTACTTTTTAACTGTTATTGACACAACAATTATGCTCATATTTTACCAGGCTTAAATGGCACTGTGTCTTTAAAACATTTATTAAAACAATTACATTAGAATGTTTAATTAATTGTATAAGTTACAACCATGTGCATGCTTTTTATACTATTTAAATTGCTTTTATCTATTGTTTTGTATGCCTGACGAAGCTTTATGAGTGAAAATTTTAAGAGTTGCATATTAAAGTTTTTTATTTGCTGCTACCTCGGATTTGGTATTCTATATATTGTTGCCTTGGTTCTGGTGATTATTTTACTGTTTTTGTGATAATATTATAATAGCTATAGGCATGAAAAACTAAAATTCATCCTCCCCTTCTGGAGATAAGGTTGGTCCCACTGGGAACTATCAGCTTATTTGACATGTGGAAGTTCAGCTTCTTTGACATGTGAAAGTTCAGTGTCTTTCTGAATTATTTCTAGGTAGCTACAGATAGTACCAGCATTATCAGGAATAAAAGAGCAGCACTCTGTTTGTAAGAGTGCACATATACCCCTTTTAGAGTTAAGAGTAAGGATGAGTGACATGTGGTTCTGTAACACCACACTCTGCATTGTAGTCACTTCATAGGTAATTAAATTAATGGACTCAAAGGTAGAATTACTCAAAATTTCCAAGAACTTAGACAACTTATTAAGATCCAGATAGATATCACTTCCCTATAAGCAGGTACAATACCTCCTCCAGAAATAATCCCATCACCAAGATCCATATGAGCAAGCCCTTTAAATGCAAACTTTTTGAACAGCATTATGATAAACCCAGGAGGAATCTATGTTTCCATCTGGGTTAGGAATGTCTTTAGTATCCCTGTTGCAATGAGCATTATGGATTTTTCCTTCAGGTAAAACAGCTGTATGACATATGGCTGGAATAACTTTATCTATGTAACAGCAATCATACCAATCTGTGGGTAACTTGGGATAAGCTTGATTTCCACAAATGTAGTAATATCCATGTTATACTGCCATGCCCTGCCCTGCAGCCCCAGTATAGATTTTCCAAGTAAAATTGTGAACATTTGCTCCAACAAAAAGTGTTCTGGTTTTGAAATATCAAACATGTCCTTTATCAGTGATTGATAGTTGAAATTACATTACTGTAAAGGGGGTGTAAACATATTTATTCTTCCAATCTGTAGCAAGAAAAATAAGATGAAATACAGTTATGAAGCTCAGAATCAGTCACTGGTATCAGAATCAGTGGAACCCCTTCCCCCATCATGTGTAGTAGGAATATGTGCCCAAACCTAGCAGTTACTAACATTGAAGATCCCTGCATAAGTATGCAAGGCAACAGAAAAAAGTATTAAATCTAGAATGCTATTCAGGTGCTCTCAATTCAATTTTAACCAAATTCCTGTCTCAACAATGTGTATGTCTATTAAGAAATGATCAGTACTTACAGTTCCAATAGTCACAGATGATGATACACTTATGGTTCCAGATGGCAAAAGCATGTGTAGTAAAATACTAATGAAAATCACAGTCACTGTCCCAATGATACGTCCATAAGAAAAATGACTATGTTGGTGCTGGAGAAGGTTTTGAAAGTGATGTTCATGATCATTTGAACACAGGCACCATCCACAAGAAGAATTAGATCTGTATTCTGTAAAGGAACATGTTATAGGTCTATCCTAGGAGGAAGTACAGTGTTAGTAACAACTACACAATCATGAGATTCTTCTTTGTTTTCTGTAGGAATTAGAGAAGCAGAGTTAAGGAGTGGGCATCAAGGATTCTGTAATGAAGGGTTATAAAGTAAAGACAGTTCATATTCAGGCAGTCATGCTACATATAGATACTGTGTTTTACTTTTCATTAACAAAGCTTCTACAGAATGCAGAACTGCCATGGAAGTCTCATGTCTGAGAACCAGTAAGGTCTCCATGTTTGCTAAGCACCCAATTGCAGTCATCGGCCTAATGTAGTAAGAGAGAGCTGCACCTACAAGATCAAGATTTGCAGTGAAATAAACAACAGGCCTAAAAACCAAACTATAATTTCTACATTGTGCTAATAATCCTAATGCCACTGTATTTCTTTCACTATAAAATAAGAAAAAAATGTAGAATAATCTGGCAAACCAGGTACAGGAGGATTTAAGAGTAGTGCATTCAATTGAACAAAACTCATTCATGATAATCCTGCCAGGGTAAAACTTCTAAAAGGGGTTTCCATTGTCAACAGTAACATGTTAGTTCCAGAAAAGCTTGCAACTGTTTTAATGTAGTAGGGTGTGGTGCAGTTTGGATCACAGCAATATAAGAAAGCAAAATTTGTCAAGCATCTTTTGAAATAAGATGCCCTAAGTATTGAACCTGAGATTTCCATAACTGAAAATTCTCTGTTAACTTTGATGCCCAATTCAGATGAGTCCAAAGAAAAATAATGTTTGTTTGCAGTCATGCAAATTTTTTTAGACAAGAAGCAAGTAATCTACATATTGAATAAAGTATACCCACAAGAAAATTTAATTTTGTCCAACTGTTTCTTCATTTCACTAGAGAAAATTGAGAGGGATTCTACATACCCTTGTGGTAATCTAGTCCAAGTGTACTGCTTTCCTCTATAAGTAAATGCAAATAGATATTTGCTATCTAGATGTATAAGGATATAAAAGAAAGCAGAGGAAACATCTATCACTGAGAAAGGTGTGGCATCCTAAGGGATAGAACTTAGTACTTTTGCATGATTAGGAACAACTGGAACTGTTAGTACTACTACAGCATTTGCTATGCATAAATCTTGTATAAATCTACATGTACATTTTTCCAGCTTCTTAACTGCTAAAATAACAGTATTACAAGTATTGTAAGTTGAAAGAATGATACCTTGTTGTAATAAGGCAGAAATAACATATTTGAATCATTTTTCTGCTTCTACCAACAAAGGATACTGAACTACCATGGGTAAGTGCTGACAAAGTTTTAATGCTATATGAAAAGTAAATCAAAACAAAAACCTTAGGCTTAGGCTTAATAAACACCACAATATCAAACTTTAATGTTCAAAGCTTTCGGGCATAAGGCTTCTTGATGTAAAACTAACAAATAAACCAAAAGTTCATATTTAAAATACTTGCAGAATTGCAGAAACTTAAAACAAAGACACTGTTATAAAGAAATAAGTCAAGTAAAAGGCAAAGAAGGGGGACCAATAAATAAAGTACTTTTTCGTGTTACAGCTGTAGTTGCGGCCAACATATTTTTACTGGTAATATTTTTGTACATCCTAAATCCATGAAAGCATATGTTTTTGATTGATTTGCAACATGTAATACCATAAATATTATTTATCTTGCAACTTGCACTAAATCTAGAGGGTTTTATGCTGGTTAATGTAATAGAAAATTGAAGGATCATATTATCGAGCATCAATCCAAAATACGCAGAAATGTTCCTTCAAATGCTCTAGTCAAGCATATATCAGAATATAATTGTGGGCATGATTTTAAATTTAAGGTTATAGATATTGTTACTAAGAACATCAGAGGAGGTAGCATAAATAATGTACTGGAGATTAGGGAATACAATTGGATTATAAAATTACAGGCAGATGAAAAATCAGGGATTAATATAGCTATTAGTATCAAACCAATTTTAATTAAGAAACAAATTAAATATAAATTATTTTGCATATTGTATAACTATTTTAATTTAGAAAGTGTAATGGTTTTATTTGTATATGTAGAGTGATGATTTTATTAACTTTCTGGTGTTTATGTATCAATGTACGTAACAATTTGTTGTTTTTTTATTTATTTTATTTTTATTTTTCATTTGTTAACTGTGATAGTCCAACTGGACAAGGTCTATTTACAGAGGAGGCCCAGGGAGAAAAGCTCCACATTAGTTAGCAATAATAACACAAATATTGTACAGACAAAAATATAGCACAGAAAACATACAATTTAACAAAGGGTGAGTTAAAAAAATAATGATAAACATGAATTAATGCAAATCTAGAGATCAGTTATTAGACCTCACTAACTGTGACATGTCTACAGTAGGTAAGACTAGGAAGGAAGCTAAGAGAAGTTGGAAAAGCAGTGATAATTAAGTAATACACGAACATAGCCAGGTCTTCATAAGATGTGATTTAAGTGAGTTTTTGAAGTGCATGAAAGTGGAAGCAAAAGTAACGGGGGGGGGAGATTATTCCAGGTTTTAGCTATGGTGTGCAAGAATAGTGCTTTCCCTGCAGTGTTATTAGCTCTAGAGATACAGAGGAGAGTTTTTTCAGATTTTAAATATGAACTGTTTGTTTATTTGTTAGTTTTACAATGAGGAAGGACTACGCCCAAAGCCTTTGCATAAGTTTGATTTTTTGGTGATTCTTAAGCCTAAGTTTTTTGTTTTGATTTACTTTGCATAATTTTACTTGTGGCTAAATTGACCACAACAATCCATTGTTTCTGTTTTTTAATAATATATGCCGAAGCTCTGCATCTTTTATGAGCCCTACCTTATTTTCCAGATTAGTTCAGAGCTACAGAGGGATTGCATTTAATTCCTCCATACCAGCATTCTCTTCATTTTACTCTAATGTTAAAATGGCAGAAAGATTATCTTCAACTGTAAAAATAGTACTTGAATATAACCCTAAAGATGCATTAGGAACATCTAGAACTACACCATCAGGTGGGCAATAAGCAGTACATCTACGTTAACACAATAAATCTCTACCTAAGAGATTTAGAGGGGCTGAATTCACTATAATAAAAGCATGTTGATCTTTTATCAGACCGATTTGAATAGGGACAGGTTTAGTTTTTGGATAATCTAAAGGAATTCTGGACTCATCTATACCTCTAATTATGTGTTTAGAAAGTGGAAGATGTTCATCAGTTGCTGAAGTAATCATAGATCTAGTAGCTCCTGTACTGAACAGAAATAGAATACACATTTTCTGCTCTGTAACTTTGACAAAAGGACCACCCTGGTCAGTTGGTACCAAGAGAAATAACAGTGGTTCCTGGTCATAGCTGTCCTAATGCTTTTGCTGCCACACTGGTGGCTGCCAAGCAGTGTTCCACACAGGGGTTTCTTTTACTCTGCTGTAGTATTTGAACATTTGGTGAACTTGCTCACTGTCCAACTGACACTCATTTTACCAATGCCCATTTTAACCACTATTAAAATAAACATTTAAATGTGGTATACCTTGCAGTAATGGTGGTAAATCAGGGGAATAATACTTTTGCTGATATTGTCCTGAGAGTTGCTGAAAAAATAGGAATTTACCTCTTCACCCATGATTTTTTCTTCCCCTTCCCGCACCATCAGGTGTCAGTATTGGACTGTTGAAGCTGGATGTCTACTAACTTTTTCTTCTGTTCTTTTTCTTTCCTATGTATATCATCTGCTACATATTGTGCCTGATTTACAATCTCATGAAGCCTAAGCTTGGCCAGTTCAAACAAACCTTTTTAATCTGCTTTTGTATGGGTGGTAACAAGCCCTCTACAAAAGGTGCTGACAGCCAGCTGGCTACTGCACTTTCTGTAGTCTATGGATGTCCAGAGACGGCTTTGAACACAGCTATCATGTGTTGTTAATAAGCATCAATAAATTAATTCTCTTTCTATGCAATGGCTTTAATTCTTGCCTATTTAGGGGTTGGGAGGTATGTTGTAGTGCTGGCTTTTAATAGGTTATTTCTACCATCTAGAAATTTATTATCTGTATGTTTCAAAATGCTATCTCCTATGTTCGATTTGTCTCATATCTTTCTAAAAATATCAAGAGGCATGGAAGCTTTTAATACTGCTCTCAGGTCTTTAATAGTAGAGTTTTTGCCACTGCACATATCCTAAGATTTTTGTATATTTCGTTGAATGTGTTTGAATGGGAGGGAGACAATCTACAATGGTACGAAAATCCACTGCAGTCCATGGTTGTACTACTCTTATAGTAAGTTCACCCTCATTATCTCTAGCTGCTGCTGGATTTGGTACTTCTCCTAAGGTTTGCATTTGTGTAGAAAGCATACCAGAATCAGTAGAAGAGTCAGAATTTGCCTCTTCTACAATTTGCTTAGCAGGGGATGTCCACTGATATTCCTTCCCATTTATAACAGTTGGAAACTGGGTAATAATGCTTCATCTTGCTCAAAGTGTTAGTTTTTAATAGTGAACTTTTATTAGATCTTTTCAGTTTTCCCATATGTTTAGCATTTGTTCCATATTTATGTCTATGATACAACTGTTTTCCTTTATTATCTATATGCTTTAACATTTGAGCTGAAGGTGCTACAGTAGATACGGAATGATGTTGCATTGAGTCTGGTGTTATAATCCAACCCAGTGGGACAACTGGAAGTACTGCAAGTAACCTGGGCTGGATATGGGGAAGTGATAGCTGTTATTACAATATCCAACTCTACCTGCCCTCCTGGGGAATAATAACTTTCAGTTACTTGAGGCACAGGCAGATCATAAGGTGGAGAGGGTGCAGAAGGTAAGAGAGGTCAGTCATCATCTGATGATTCTGGCTGCATGACTGATAACTTTTCTAACTGTCTTAATGGATACATACCCCAAGAATGAGATTTCTCACCTGTGCATTTATGTAACATTACTGCCCTATTAGATCCTACAGCTGTTGCTTTCATATAGCTGAATTATATTTTAAACTTCTAACTACAGATTCTTTTTCCTTATTTTTAGATTCTTCTTGCCAATCATTAAAAGCTGACCAGCAAGAGGCTGGTATCTTGTGACCCTTTTGTTTCAATTTTAGATTTTCCTAAAAATTTTTTATCAAAAGTACATTTTCCAGCAACTATACAGCACTGTCATTTTTAGTGAGCTCAGATCATTTTACTAAAGATCTACAGCTGTCTCTCTCATACTTATTAAACATATACCTGTGTGGAGTCCCATACTCCGCATCTTTTAAACCACTTGTACTGTAACGCATTTTAAAAAACAATTCTCATATCAAAAGGGATAGATACATGACTATAATTAAGGTCACTCTCATACCCATATGAAGGAATCCTCTCTGTTCCTTTTTTATATTTGATAAGAACCTGCTCTCACTCCTAGAAGAATACTCTGTCCTTCTGACAAGAATATTCTGTCCTTCTAACAAGGATACTCTGTCCTTGTATATATTGACTAGATCCCACCAGCACACAATTAAATAACTTAATGCTGTTAGCAAGGGTAATTGCACATGCATCCATTTACCCCAATGCATACAATTTACCCACTCACATTTAATCAAGACTAGTGAAGACATTTTTAGTAAAGCTTACCTGTAGAGACTTTAAACTCTGCTGAGATTTAAAATTGAGTATTGATACACCAGCAGTTAGCCTGACAGACAACCTTTCACATTTGGGCCCAGTAGCAGTTTTTAATACATCAGCACACAAATGGCTTGGAAATCTAATGGACATACTACCAAAATGTTGATGTAAATAATAACTTTCAGACAACACAGTTGTGTATGTGGTTGCATGGTTTGCACATAGACAGGCATTGCTCTGTGAGGTTACACTAAGATTGCAGCTCTTAGCCAATAGCATCCAAGCAAACCTGGCATAAACCCCTATAATTCCCATTACTGTGATTTGCAGACTAAGGAACATTGTCCCAGCAGTCTTGTCTTAAATGTTGCAGTTTCAATTAAATAGGAACCAAACAGAACTATTTTCCACCCTCTGGAAAAACTCCCTTTATAATTCACAGAGTAAACATCTGAAATCATGGATAAATACTTTTCTCTTGTCTTTGCAGCCAGCTTGGTGGAAATGGGCATATGGAGACAATGTACCAATTGTCATATATTTACTGACAACCACCTCATTTTTAAACAATGGGTACAGTATTTGAGAGATGTAATTATACATTATCATTGGAGGTGTGGCTCTCACATACAGCCACTAAAATTACCAAACTGATTGTTGCAAACACTACATTCTCCGACCACTCACTTTTAAGACCAGGCATATAGACTCATGTAATCTACCCAAACCTCAAAGACCTCCTACGTATAGATATAATAACAGGGATCCTCAGCAACTCCACAAACATCCTACCAAAGCAACATCCACCATAACACATATAGCCTTAACTCATGGTGTCTTACTCATAAACATAAGACAACCCTCCACACAAACAAATGTTCTATTTATAGGTCATTCCTTTCATAGACACACATATTTTACAGTCAGCAAGCTGAGCAAGGTGAAGGTCATGATGGCCAGAGGCCAGGATCTGCAAGATTACACATGCACTCAGGTCATTGAACCACAAGCACTAGTATAACTCTATCATTGTACATGTGGGTGTACATTACCTAATACTTACCTCTTTGAACTATATGAAGAGAGACATGTCAGAGCTCTCAGACTAAGTATCCCAGGCTAGTAAGAACCTGCCACTGAGCAGCATTCAAACTTTTCCAAGGATAATGCTGCAATTTGTGCAGAAGGCAATTGTTTTGAACAATTGGCTAAGTTTTTGGTGTCATTTGAAGGGTGTACACTATAGAATATTTCAGTATCATTCTGTCTTTGGGATGTAAGCACACCTTTATTAAACATGTACTAGAAATATACAATCTTAATGACGCTTCTTGTTCAAGGCAGGCACTTCACCTTTAAATCTTGAATGTTTTAATTAACCAGGTGTACACTATTTGTCAGCTTGGGAGGATATAGCTGACAGATCATGTTGCTTTACCGGGGATGGTCTGCACCTGCACCCTTTAGGCTTTCAGATACTGGCTAAAAATGTGTCCATCCCCATAGTGTTTTTTTTTAGACAATGCCAACCTGATAAACCTTTCAATATTGCAAAACAAACCCAGGATAATCTACAGGTATTACTGTTCAATAACAGAAGTCTAAATAAACAGATTCACTCTCTGCAAGCTCTCCTCACCCTGGATAATATAGTGTTATTCCTGGGACATGGTTTAAAACCACAGAGAGAGAACCCCAGCAGTGCATGGCTATACTGCTTTCCACAGATTTAGACCAGTTACTGCACAAGAAGAGACAAAAGGTAGGGGTGTCTCAATATTCACTAAAACAGTCACACCTCTAGACTGGTCAAGCAGTATGACTCACTTGAGCTTCTTCTTGTTAAATGACCATAATCAAAGTCCCATACCATGCTACTGCAACTTATAGGCCCCCTTCTATGACCCAGGACACTCATACTGCATACCTAAATGAAATAGAGTCACTCGGCATTGAACCCACACTATATTCATGGGTGACTTCAGCTACCCCATTATAGACTGGAAAACATACTCATCTACTAATGCACAGACACAGATATCACTGGACTTTGTCAACACAAATGCTCTGGACCGACTAGCCTGTACACCTACTAGGGGCACCAACAGCCTTAACTGATCCTTACAAACTTGGAGGACCTTTGCACCCATCTGCATGCAACATCTTCACTTGTCATGTCAGACCATAAAGCTATCTTCTGAAATTAAACTAAAACCAGTGACCCTATCTAACCCATGAACATTTAGAAATTATTCCAAAGCAAACTTCCTACTACTTGCAAAACTGCATGCCTCACCACCACCACATGAACTTCACTGCTGATGCAAAATTGTTTACAGAGATCCTATACCATCATGTAAGCAAATGCATTAAGGCAGCTGTACTCACCCAAAATAAACACAGGACTAATTCAAACAGTAAGCTGCTCTGGATGAATCACAGCATCAACAAGTTGTATAACAAAAGAAAGAAAATTATGGCCAAAATTAGGACATGCAATACCAGATGCCTTTCACCAAACTAAATAAGCAACTCAGGAGACTTATCACGTCCACCAAAGCCAAATTTGAGGTCAAGATAGCCTCACAGGCAAAGGACAATCACAAGGCCTTCTTTAGCTATGTCCACAATCTCAAAAGTAACACACAACAGTTTGCTGAACTTATTTTAAAATGAGCACTATACATAACTGGGGGATATAGCAAACCTAGTGGCTGATAAATTTAGCTCCAATTTCACCCAGTTTCCCTCCTCCAACACTTCACAACAGATACCCTCTACCATAACTCCCCAACTGACACTAGTGAACAAGTCCTCAATGTGGACTCTATAGCAAAGAATACTGCATCTATGAGCCCAGATAATATCCTGGGTTGCCTCCTGAATAGCATGAAACATGACCTATCAAGCCCTCTAGAACCACAATTCAACCTTATTCTCCTAATTGATTTTTGCTAGTGAATGGAAAGCTACAACAGTTATGCCTCTGCACTAGGTCAGGCCACCTACTTACCCAGGTAACTACAAACCCAAAGGTTTGACTAGTTTCATGTGGGAAGCCATGGAAATAATTATTATAGGTATTATAAAGAAAGAAAGAGGAAATTGTCAGACAATGGATCCAACACATTTCCGTTCCATCAAAGGCAGATTTTGTATACTCAACTTGGTGGAACGTTTTGAGAAGTTCGACAAAGCTATGAGCGAGGGCATAATGGTACACACTACCTATCTTGACCTGGTCAAAACATTCAACACTATTCTCCATTTGAGAATTGTCAGCAAACTCATAAATCTAGAAGTAAAGCCTTATGTCACCCGTTGGATAACCAAATGGCACACAGGATGCAGGAAGTCAAGACAGAGGACTCTTCTGCCACAAAAAGGAAAGTCATTAGTAAATTCCTTCAGGTCTTAGAGTTGGGGTTACTCCTTTTTGGCATCTACTTTTTTGAAATCAAAACTAATAGCAATGGCCTATGGTTGAGCAGGTTTGTTGATGACTGCAAGCTCAGTGCAATCATAGAATCTCTCATGGACACTATCCTTCAAAAGGGGTTATCGAAACTAAACCAACATTAGAGCCGTGCTCTAAAACTGAATGCCAAAAATGTATAATAGCATCCTTTGGAAACTGGCCACTACATGGAATTACTAGATAAACAATATACCCCAAAGAGTAGACCCAGTGGTTAAGGACTTGGGAACATATGTGGAAAGTGATTTGGCTTTTGACCATTACGTGTTTACTGTTTTAAGGAAACCATTCTAAATTGAGCAACTTATAAGCAAGGGTATAGCATCCAGGTCCAGGGATGTCATTGTCCTGCTGTACTTAGCCCTCAGTAGACCAATCATTGAGTAGAGTGTGCCCTTTGGTACATACCTGACCAGGCATATACAACAGCTGGAGGTTCTTAACATAAAGAATACAAGGTATTGACCACATGGAATACACATATTGCCTCAAACCATTATATTTATACTCCTGCAGACTCCTGAGAGGTGTTCTGTTCTTGGCTTACAAGGCATCATCTGATCCAGTACTGCACATCTGCAGCATTAAAATACCCAATCAAATGACCTAAACCTCATTTGCAACATAAATAGAAGATGTTGTAAGGACAGGTGCATCTTTCATGGACTAACCCTACTATGGAACAGGCTTCCCATCCATATGAAGCAGAGCATTTCCCTGACCCTGTTCAAATACATCCTTCATCACTTGATGAGGAATCAGAAATGTACCCCTTGACTAGCACCTATGCACTTGTTGGATAGAGGGAGCTTGTAAATGCTGTTCCACCTAAACCCATCTAAATGCCTCTTGTTAATTTATCCTGTCATTTATCAGTGGAAAACATAGTTAGTCTTAAAAAGACCTCATAGGGCCATTAGCCTAGTAATCACCTATAAACCTATGTGCCTCTTCTTTTCACAATTAAAAAATTCAGTTACTGAATGTTTTGAGATGTTCATATGCATCTGCATATACTTAGCTAGAGGCTTAGGCTGTTAATTTTTAAACAGTGCTTCATTAACTAGTAATCTTTCATGTAACACAAACAATAAATCAGTACTCTTAGGGTCACTGTGAAACGCCCATTTACTTAAATTACTTGGGACTCTGTTTTTTGTTTACTACTTGCTCTAACCACAACTTTTAAACATGCATTAGGTCAAACCTCTGTGTCCTTCAATTTCACTTGTATTAAAACCCAGTTTTGAAATTGAATTTGAGTTTCAGAAGACACAGCAGCCCTAGCTAGTAGATCTTTTTTAGTTTTTGATAATAAATAAGTGCCTTCGATGTCCACAAATGATTAACTGCATCCCTTGTCAGTCGACAAGACAAAACATTTGCCCAGCCACACTGAGCCCAATTCTTCCGTGTAGAATAACTCTCAAAAGCAACGAGAAGGCTTTAATGTAATTATCTCTACTCGATGTCTTTAATGGTAGGATAGTCAGTGAAGAAGTTGGCACAGCTGCTATCATGCAAATCCATTCCTGGCAGCTGTTCAAGTGTTTGTCCATAAGCTCTCTCTTTTCCTGAAGTGCTACCATATGCTAACCCCTGTTCATGCTGAACTTCACCAGAGTCTCTATGACTTTATCCATTTTGTCAGAAAAAGTACAACACTTCACTCACATGACAAAACAGTTTTCTTACACTTTTGAGGTGCAGAAATTAACTTCAAATGTCTGTGTACTTGCAGCCTGCAAAGGAGGATTGAAAATGTAGGGTCATTTGGTATATTGATCAAATGTTGACTACCAAAACTACCATTGTAGTGGTTAGGAGACATTACAGACAGTCTTATAAATTCAAGTCCATTTTCTTTACAATGTGATTAAAAAATCAGTCTACTCTTGCTTATTACACTTTCTGGTTACTTACAATTCACATTCAGTTCTTCTGTAAAGGGTCTCAAAGGAAAACTAGAATGTTTTATTGCCCACAGACTCAGTCTTCCAAGAAAGGTCAAGCTGTCTTATAACTCCTGGGATATCCACCAAGGCACCTGGTGCTCTCCAAATATCCACAAATAGGGTCCTGGTTTTCCATTACGTCTACTGGCTAAGGTTTCTGGTCAAGGTTCCCCTTGAGTCACATCTCCTGGTCACAAAGCTCCTTCTCCATGAGAGGCAAATACTTCTTCCATTTTTGGTTACAAACTTTATTTTTCACATCACCTAAATGGTGACTTTCCTTAAGCTCTCCTCTTACAAATTTTGCTGCTATAATATGTAGTAAATAGCAACTATGCTAACACTCGAAACTCAAAGCTCCATTGAAGGCGGTAATGAAATTTTGGAATATAAGGATATTTTCAGCTTATTCATAATAATGTCAGATAAATCTAGTGAGAGCTTAAAATGTACTTCTAGAGCTGGATACATTGATTCACTATAATCTATTCAAGAGGACTTCAGTATGAAACACGTAATATACAAATGGATACCTTTTCACATAAATCTAAAAGTAGGACATTAAGAAGTGGGTCTGTTCCTCCACTGGTAACTACTTCCTCTAACAATGAATTGTTCATTCCTTATAACACTTCTTCAGAGGCAAAGAAACACTCACCTTTTATAGTGTTAAATTTGGTTCATCCTTAAAATGATGGCATATTATAAGGAAATGCTGCCAAGTCATTTCTATGATGCTGATCTGTATTGCATTTGATTGTCTATATACGGACAAGGTTTTCAATGAAAAGGACCCGCAGACTAGTTCAATTATAAGTTAAACAAAAAATAAACATAAATGAAATTTTTGATGATATGTGATGTGATAATGAGAATGACTGTAACATTTCCCCTTCAAATGAAATAAATACACAGTTGTCATTTGCCTTACTGAGCTTAATTAAAACATGTGACTACATCTCAGCTCTCTCATACTAAAGGATGTGTTTGCATGTTCACAGATTATTCCCTGATAACAGACATTCTATCTTGGACTCCTCAGTAAGGACTCACAGCTAACTGCACTGCATACACCAACGTATGTGCACCTGAGTGCCAATGACTACATTAAAAACAGATTGCCTCTATTTATGTGTGTTTTCACCATCTTTTCTTGCAGTTTGTCTGTTAACAATTACAATGTACTCTGTGAGCACCCCACCACTGATGACTGTTGTCTGCTTCTTTTGCTAAGCTATATTTTTTTTCTCATACACTCAAAGTTATTACGTTAACTTTCAATTGTCAGGTCTTGCTTGTTATTGCCACCAGCTCTTGATTTACGTTGAATTTGGCTTATCTTACACTTTAATGATTTATTTTGTTAAAATCATTCCTTACCTGTTGAATCAAGGGTCAGCTGCTCTGTTCGCCCTCACTGTGCTCGGGCTCACTCTGCTCCTACCCCACTTCCATTCCCAACCACCCCTCATATCCTCTAATTTATACCATATCCACACACAGCCTTTAGCCAATTAACCAATCAAAAACTCTTCCATACATAATTCCTATACTTCCACCTGCTACTTCACCCATAACCACTCCCTTTATCTCATTTACTTTCCCTCACTTCCCATTATTTACCACTCTTACTCAAATTCAACTTTACAGTTATTATCTACTATGGCTACTACATACTATTTATTTTCTATGTCTTCCCTAATATTTATTCTAATGATTGCTTTTTCAACAAAGTCTTTTTATTCCCTCACTATAACTCACCACAATTCATAAAGACTCCCCCTACCTCCTAACCCATTTCTACTCCAACTTAATGTTTCTATTTGTCCTCACCTTTTCAAAGTACATTGTGTGCTATTTACAACCTTCAAGTATGTCTAGACTCACACAACTGCTTTCCCCTCTTTTAAATACTACAGGATTCTCATTAAACTATCATATCTTCTTCTTCACTCACTAACTAGTATCAAATTGCATGAAAACATCCACCCCAATCATGGTCCTTTCACTCCTCATTCCCCACACATTTTCCAGCATCTCAATAACAACCCTATCTACCCACCATATACCAAATCTAGTAATTCTGATCTACTCCTTATCAACCTTAACATAAGGAGCATTTTCAATAAACTTCATGACTTCCATGCTGCTATTGCTTTATACTCCTCTGATATTGCCATAACTGAAACTTGTCTCAAGCCATACATTAATAACCACAAGTTCTTGCCCACTGGCTACAACATCATTCACCATGACAGAAAAGTGAAACATGGTGGAGGGGTTTCCATCTTTTTCAAAGATACCCTTAAACTAGAGCAAATTAACTGCTCCCTCCCAGAACTCCCTAACATTGAACTAATGTAATGAGTGCACCTCCAAATGCTAAAGTACAGCTATCAGTAACAAATAAGAACAGTACTCAAAATGAAGCGCTGTACAACGATGGCCAATGGAGTACAATTCTCTTAAGAAATAGGTAGCATAATTAAATGATATAAAACTTGTAAAAGTGCAACATATATATAAAAACTTGCATGAATTTCCAATGCTTTAATTAAATGCACTTACAAGATATCCACACTGTGAATGTAGTTACACTGTAGCAAAATGATGGTTTCAAGATGTCCAGTCTTTCAGGTCTGATATACAAAGTATCCACACTGAAGATGCAGAAGCTGCTGTGAAACTGTAGCAAACTGTAATTACAACTTAACCAATCAAACAGTTCAAACAGTTCAAATAGGAGTTTCTGGCTTTAGTGGCAGTTAAAATCCTTTTATTGTAGAAAAAAATATTAAAATCTTCATGTTGAGTTAAAATCTTACACCCACAAAACCCTAACCATCATAGCAACCTACATCCCTCCTGGTAACAATCTAACAGTAATAGAAAACCTCTTGCTCTGGATATCTATCAACTTCACTCAAGAAACCATAGTTCTTGGTGATTTCAATCTTGACTGGCATACATGCTCATCTAATAACCCATCTAACTTTATCAACCTTTATAATTTCACCCAAATGATTCAATCTCCAACCCATACAGATAAACATTCTAACAAGCATTCCATCCTTGACTGGATTCTCATCAATACATCTATCTTCTCTTATACAGCTGGTTGCCTGCCTGACACACTTAGCGAACATTCACCTACTTTTATCCTAAGGAAAAAATTCCACAACCCCAACAATATTACCCTTAAACTTATCTGAAACATGAGAAACTTTATTCCTTCTTTATTTAACACCCTTCTTAAACAGTATGATTGTAAACCCATAAAAACACTCCAACTTGACTTAGCAGTCCAATACTTTAATAATGCTTTTTTGAATATACTTAATAGCTTGGCTCCCTTTGGAAAAATTTGCACCAAATCTAAATGCGCACCCTGGCTAACTTCTGGCACCAGAACTCTACTCAAACAACATGGCAAAGACTGGTCTACCTACCACTTAACTAATAATATGTCAGACCTCCAAGCATACAAACAACTTCAGAACCCAGACAAAAAACAGATTAATCTTGATAAAAAGTTTTTCTTCCTCAAATCCCAGCAAGAATACATACATAACCCCCAAAAAATGTTGGCAAAGCATTAATCACCTCCTGAAACCTGGCAAACCTTCCACCCCACCCCTACCACCTGTAGTACTACAGATACCCAAGCCACACAATTCAACTCATATTTCATCAACTCTATATAATCCCTCTTACAATATAAGCCAATCAAACCTCTAACCATACCTAATCCCAGTAATTCCCCAAACCCTTTCACATTCCTACCTGTCTAAACTAGCTTCTTCAAAATGCTTCTTACCAAGCTTAAACCTTCATTTCCTTCTGATGATCTTCTCCCAAATGCATTTTTAAAACTAGCTGCTTCATCTATCTGCTACCCTGTTTCTATATTCATTAGTTGTTCCATTTCTGAGAGATAAGTTCCTATATCTGGAAAATCTCTCACATTATACCACTCCATAAAGGTGGCCAATCTACTGACCTTTCCAACTATTGTCCAATTGCTCTTCTCTCTCCCCTAGCCAATATCTTAGAAAAATGCATCCACCACAGAGTAATTGATTATTTTATGAATAACAACTTGTTTTCCTATTTGCAGAATGGATTCAAGGCCAAGCACGGTACCAGTACTGCCTTGATTAGTTTCACTGACACTGTGAACCTCCTTAAAAACAAAGGCCTCTTTGTCTCTTCAGTCTTTCCTGACATGTCAAAAGCCTTTGACACTGTCTCACAACAAAAACTCCTCAATAAGCTTGCTGCATAAAACCTTAGTTCCACATCCCTTCACTGGTGTCATAGATACCTCTCCAATAGATAACAAGCTACCAAATGGGCTACTAAAATCCCCCTCCCCCCATGTCAATAGGCATACCTCAAGGTTCTATTTTAGGCCACCTTCTTTTTTCCATATTTATAATACCCTGTACACCACTATTAAGTCTGCTACCATCATCCAATATGCAGATGACACCTCCCTCATCTGCTCAGCTCTCAAATCCCTTGAACTCCAAGAAAAAACACAAAAAGCACTGCATGACATGGAAACCTTCCTGGCAGATAATGAACTCATTCTCAGTCCTAAAAAAAACTAAACTCATGGTATTCTCCAAAAATAGGTCAGCATCTAAGTACCCTTCATTTACCATCTGTTCCTCAAAACAAACTCATATTGAACCAGTAGATAACACCAAACTTCTTGGTGTCACACTAGACAATCAACTAAAATTTGACAAACACATAATAACTATAAAAAAGTTCATATAAAATTAGATCAACTCTGTAGAGCCAAATCCTATCTCACAGATGCCTCTCAATTAGCTTTAGCCAGATAATTTCTTCTCTCCACTCTCATGTACTAATCATAAGTCTTTACTAACTTACAAAAGGCTGAACTCACTCAACTAGAGTCATGCTATAATAAAATAGCTAAATTTGCAGCTAACTTACCCTATAGGGAGCATCATTGTTTAGCCCAAAAAAGCTCAACTGAGTTGAACTGCCCAATTTTCTACAACTAAACCAACTCACCTTTGCCCACAACATTTTTTATAAACCTGATTCCTGTCCAGCTCTAAAAGACTTAATTCAATCTAATACTACCTTTAGAGACCTTCGATCTGCGGTGCTGGTGCTGCGGGAGCGTTGTCACCTCACAGTAAGACGCTGTCCGTTTCGATTCTCAGCTAGAGTGTCTTCTGCGTGGAGACATGCATGAATGGGTGTACCTTCGTTGAAGGTTGTGCATCAGGCCTGGCAAGCCGGTACGTAAAAATCAACTGCCAATCATTAGCGGACCGGAGTTCCGCTGTTGCGACCCCTAACCAGGAAAAGCCGAAAGATGCAAACTAACTTTAGAGACCTTTGATCCTCTGACAAACTTCTCTTAAAAGTAATTAAATCTGCAAACACTTTTGGTGACTCACTTTATTCTAATAAAATTTCCAGGTTTTAGAATAAATTGCCACAGCATTTGCTCAAACTTAATAACACTGCCATATTCAAGCAAAGCCTCAGACAATACCTCACCAACCATTGGATCTGTCCATGCTCTAATCCTGAGTAGGGTTCTTACTTCTTGACTACTTCAGACTTTATAACTCTATTTTATTGCTATCAATTGCCTCTCCCTACCAATCTCTCTAATTTACTCCAGATACAGGGTTTCTTTCCCTAGCATTTGCTCTGGGTAGTATTACACTTGCTATATTTCATATGTCATACTTATGTCTTTCAGTGCACAGTTATATGTTAGTTTCTTTTTCAATTAGTTTTTTGCAACCTTGTATTTTTTCTTGTTGTTGTATTTACCTTGTATAACTTCCTGCTTCTTATTTAATTTCTGTAGCTTTTTTATGTATTTATAAATTGTAAAACACTATAATACTTTATCTATTATGTTTTCACTTATGGAGCTTTTCTCCCCAGGTCTCCACTGAAAATGGGCTTTCAGCCCAATCGGACATTTACTCGGTAACAAACGTAAATAAATAAATAAATAAAATCAGTAGGTAACATGTCTGCATACTATCTATGTGAAAATGCTACATAACATTTGTGTTAAGAATAAAGCTTTTATTTATTGTCAATAGCTATTTACACGAGAATGCTGCATAATCTTCAGCATACTCAGAAGATTCTAAAATAAACAAGAATGCAGACACATCTGTGACCAAATGGTAGGCAGCTACAGCCCCAGGATACCATACCTTTCTGCTGTATCAACATAGGTATCTGGCCATATGCTTCAATAAACTTACAGAAAACTACAGTCTATAAGCAGTGCCATTTCATCTCCGATAGCTATGCAAGGGCAAAGAGTTGATCTACTTCTCCATGGCAAAGTTAGATTCTGCACTGATCTTCTGTAATGAGGGACTCATCTATCTAATGAGTTCTCCTTTTCAACACCTCAGTGTAAGTGTCCCCAGGTAAGATACGGAGCACAATCATCTATAAATGGACCTCAGACTCCTGTTGCATGTTTTGAAAATCGCTACACTATCTCAGTTTGCCAATCCAGGCCTATATTCTAACTTCAAAGTGTCAAAACTTTGAATGTTATAACATCAAACCGGAAACCTCGAAGACTGACAATACTGAAGCCGCAGAACATTGAATTATTTCCCAGGGAAAGAATTTAGTGGGCCATTTCTGCAGCTTCACTATTTTCTCCACTGTGGTGCGATCTCAGAGTTGGTATATTTAAGTAGGGTGGGGGGGCACAGTCCCCCCCCCACATTGGGGGGTGTGGAGGGTGAAGCCCCCTACATTAGAAATAGTTTCGTGTTTTGTACTGGAACAGTAATTTTTTTCCCCAGGGAAAAAAATCGCTGTTCTCAGTCTTCAGGGTTTACAGCTTTCGTGGTTTTGGGTTTGATGTTATAAAATTCAAAGTTTTGACACTTCGATGTTATAATATAGACCTGCCAATCCAGATGTACTGTCTATACCTTCCATACAGTACTGAAAAGGTCTGTTAACCATAAAATCACAACACTGTGCAGTACTTTCAATATTTTGTATGGATTTCATCAGTCTTCCAGTCATACCATTATGGAACTGTTTAATTGCCACAATGATATCATCTACAGAATGAGATCTAGTCCTTCTAGTTGTTTTCAGCACTGTCTCCTCAAATGATGGCACATACACCATGATCAGTAGTTCTTCAAAGTGTTTCCTCAGCTGCTAACAATGCTCTCTCATGGGTCATTATTTCTCCATTCTTGCAAAGAACAGTCCCAGCAATTTTCTCCACCTTCATCCAAGCTGCTGAATGGTTTGCCAGAACTTGTCTAAAACTTTCTGAAAGTAATTATTCATGATCCTCATATCCAAGGCTTCACTTTGACAACAGACACAACAGCTACCTTTCTGGCCTATCACTACCTATCAGTCAAATTTGGAAGCAACTTACCACTGCTAGTGTTTCACAAAAATACTCTTTCTTTAACTGAATAGCTTTGTTCACCATATATGTCCAGCAGTGGGTTTTGGGGTTACCACACTGACAAGCATTAACCATCTTTTTACCACAGTTTCCTACTGCTACTGCAGTTACCTTGAACAGGATATATTTGGACCCTGCATCCCCAAACTCCATAGTTTATGGGAGAAGCTCTTACAAAGGCAAGAGGTGAGCTCCCCCCACATTGAAATATCTAATACTCATTCCCAGGATATCGTCATGACACATTTTAGTTTGCAAGGTCTGTCCATTCATTGCATTGGCTATCATACCTGACTTACTACCCACTAGGGATTTATGGACAGCTCAGTACCACTCTTAAACCATTCATCCAGAACATATGGTCTTTGGTCTGAAGGCACAATTACAATGTCAATCACTGGTCACCATGGTGACCACAGCATTTTAGACTGAGCCATGTGGGTTATTCAGACACCAGACATTCACTGTAAAACACTGCCTCCAGCCTAGGTTTTAACAGAGGGTTCCAATATCGTTGTCCCAGGAAAAATATTCTGATTCTTCAGATAAACCATCATGGGGATCATATTTGTGGAACACTCTTTGGTCATTCTTTTCAGATCAGTTTGCAAAAGGTGACCTTAACAGCAGCACAAAGCTACAGATAGCAAGAGGCGAAAGATCACAGCATGGCACAGATGAGTTTACAATAACAAGATGATGAGTTCATCATCCAATAACTGAGTGCCATGTTTATAGAAAATGGAACTGAAATCGATACAGGATTGATCCGTGTGGTACATCTGATGTAATAAGTTCAGATTTGTAAAGTACCACTTTCAAATTCAGATTTATTGCTCAGTTTAGAAGCTAGTGAGGCATCTCAGACATCCAGAGCCCAAACCTAAAGCTCCGTGTTCCTTTATTATCTATTCAGCTAAGGCCCCATCTTCACATATGCACTCAGATTTGTTCCCCTGACTTCTGCCACCATCAGCCATCTTTCCCTTTGCTGATTTGTTTGCTGGTCCAGTTTCATTATGCAATTAATCTCAGAATTATTCTTCATACCAGAACTTCAGATCAGTAAACCCTGCTCATTAGCCTGCCTTTTAAAAGTACATAATTTATTTACAGGACTGCTCATGGAATAACCTACAGCTGTATTCCTGGTATCCTCCTTGATCATACAGATTCTATAATATCCATCTCTCAACCTTATATCATCTATCTACCTTCTTATTTATTTTATTTATTCATTGCATTTGTTAACCGCGTGAAGTCCGACTGGGCTAAGAGCCCGTTTTCAGCAGAGATCCATGGAGAAAAGCTCCAACAAATAACAACATTAGGCATAGTGATATATATATATATATATATATATATATATATATATATATATATATATATATAAAAGACACCTTACAGAAAATACAGGATTAGAAATAAGAAGCTGTAATACAGACACAATACTAAGTATGATAATAAGTAGCATGAGAAATTCTTGAATACAGAAAAATACAACTTCAAATACAGTCACAACAGTAAACATGAAAATAACAATGGGAGGAATTCTATACTACTGAAGTACAGTTCAACTAGCAGCGAAACAAAATATATGAAAATGTATATACAATGAGGTATTAGCTGAGAGACACACAGTAGTAATTGGATGGTGAGATGAACAGAGGCTCAAATGCACCCATATCCAGCAGAGTAGCAGCAAGTAGCAGCATGGGAATAAAGTTTGGGAGGGAGTCGAATGTAGTAATGGAGCCTGGAAGAATTTACCTAGAGAGTGGCAGGAGCAGAGCTAATGATTGGCTAGGAGGAGTTTTAAGAGTTTTTTGAATTCCTGATAGGGTTTTTTGCAGTGGGATGAGGAAGTCTGTTCCATAGTTCGGCAGTGTTGTAAGAATAGAAAACCAGGTTGGACTAGGTTGGAAAGAGCAGGAATATTGATGGGTTGGTGGACTATTTTGTGGGCCATGGTGAGCTGATTGAGGGATAACAGGTTAGGGAGTTTGAGCCAGATGAGCTGAGAGTGAGCAGTGCAATTATGGGTCCTATATGGGTGATTGGTGGCAAATTTGGCAGTTTAGTTTGAACAGGATTCTAGATTATTGAGGTCCAACTTGTGCAGATTTGTGAATATATGAGAGCTGTAGAGGAGTGTGGAAAGCAGATGTGACTGAGCAGTGGCCTGCCTACCGCTGTGAGTTAGGAAAGGTTTAGCCCTATAGAGGGTGCCAAGTTTGATATGAACTTTTTTGATTGTCAGAGAAATATGTTTGTCAAATTTTAGACTTTCATCTATTGTGACACCTAGAAGTTTAGTCTGGTTAGTAGGGTCTATCTTGGTACCATCTGAGGAGAGAATTCAGAGAGGGGACTAACTTAGAATAGATTTCTTGTTACTGAAGACTATTACCTTAGTTTTGTTTGGGTTTAGAATGAGTTGGTGTTCAGAGAGGTGTTTTTCTATATCTTGAAAGGAAGACTGCATTTTTACTTGAAGTTCTTGGGGTGATAGTGCTGACCAGATGAGTGTAGCATCATCTCCATATTGGACAATGGAGGCTAGCTTATTTGTGGAGCTGAGGTTATTTATAAATATGTTAAAGTGGAGAGGACCAAGTATGGAACCTTGGTGAACTCCGACAGAGATGGAGAGCAGGGGGACAGGTTGTTTTCCCATTTAGTAGCTTGCTGGCAATTGGAACAATAGCTATGGAACCAGGACAGAGATCAGGAATTGAGGCCATAGGATGAGAACTTGTTAAGTAGCAGCTGGTGAGAAACGGTGTCAAAAGTTTTTACATATCAAAAAAGGTGGAGGAGACAAGTTGGCCTTCTACTTAGAGTACTTTACTGCTACTCCTGTTGTCTTCTAACATCTTTGATTTTCACCTTTTCAATTCCTGCTTCTGCCTCCAAAGAACATCACAAGATTATATCTATATTTAGAAACCCTACTATCATATTTCATTTTTTCCACATTATTTGCAGGCTTGACATAGTTTGAGTTGAATTACTGAACCAAGATACCAGCCCACTAACTCCAAACATATCAGTTTACAATAATTGTTTAATATGAATTAATTTTGCTCATTTGAGCTTCATATTGTGTCATTTTCATGGTGTTTAGATTGGCCACCTAATGGTAGATCTCTCAACTGTCCCACTTTTGCAAGAACATTCCTATTTTTAGGTCTGATTTATCCCTGCACATGATGTACCTGTTTTTGAAGTTATGTCCCTATTTTCAGGCTTGATTTACCCCCTCACACAATTTTTTTTGAATCCCCCTTGTGATTTTTGAAGCTGTCTAGTAGATAGAAAACCACACTGCATGAGCAGCACACTAGTGGCATCAATAATTTAAAGAAAGAACAAACCTTTTACATCTCCATTTTTCAGAAGCAAAAATAAATGGCTTTATCTGGTACAATTTTATAATACATTTCACGAAAGTCTACAGATTTTGGGTCTCTTTGATAATGTGCTTTTATTTTTCCATCATTTTGTCATCTTATCACATTAGATATTACAATTGTATGCTAATTAAACACCCAGCTTTTTGATTAGATGTACCTGCCTTTCTACCTATTTTCAATGTCTGCAGGTTGAGAGATATGGCTTGTGGTATAATTTGTATCATTTTCAGTCCTCATCAGTTGCTGTATTAATTTTGTCTTGCATATTTTGCCTGTCTGAGGCCATACCTATCTGAAAATGGTCCTCAAACCAGCCCAACATGTCATTTTAGTTACTTGATTGTTATGTTAGTTGCTTGATTGGTTAGAGTAGAAAAATGCAGTGGACCCCAGTGGGCCATTTTGAGCTATGGGGACTGCTAGAAATCCATCAGTTGGTATGGAAGTTGATATAGCATGCCTTGGTCACAACCACACACCATCCTGCTCTAATGCTGATACTGCAGAAAAAAAAACAAATGGAGAGAAAGATTACAACAAAGAATAAAAAAGAAGACAACAGGGACAAACGAAATGGAACAAAACACAAACAACAATAGGCACCATAATGTGGTAAACTTTCTTATAAGTCCAGGAAGAAAAAATAGTTAGTACAACAATGTTTATGTACATTTCATTTTTTTATTCATTTATTTAGTATTTATTTATTTATTTATTTATTTGACATTTGTTAGCAGGGTTAGTCCAACTGAGCAAGTAGCCCATTTTCAGTGGAGACCCGAGGAGAAAAGCTCCAGTGATAAAATTACATTCATAAACACACAAGAGAAATAATAACATACATTCAGTGTTTTACATGGTAGTATAAAGTGTAATAATACGTTTAGGAAAATACAGTAGTATAATAAGATAGAGCACTCTGAAATTATATTTAAAAAAAATTTACACATGCGAAAGTGGCATCTTAGATAGTATACAGTGTCTGGTCACTAGGTGGAGGGGGTTGAAGACGAATTAAAAGTTTCAGTAAACAGACAAATAGGATACTATACAATAATAAAATGGGAAAATGCAAGACATTATGCTGTTGAGAGAAGTAGTGGAAACTGAGATGTGCCATTACCCAATGTAGTAAAATACTTATAAAGGGAGAAGTAGGATACTATACAAGAATACAGTAAGTAAATACTAAAAATTACACAGTTAGAAGAAGTAATGGATACTGAGATGTGTAATTAACTAGTATAATAAAAGATACTTATAAAAGGAGATAAGGGAAGAAAGAATTATTGTAGGGATGTATAAGTGGGTGAGGTGTTAGGGGAGGGATATGGAGTAGGAAGGGGTGGGAGGGTTTAGGTAAGTTCATGGCAAGGGCCATTTCAGGGGAAACCCCATGTTACTACAGATACAACACCAGGTTTATGACTAGCTATGCCTGTATCCCAAATGTGCAGAGCATGGACACAGGTTATGAGTTGTAACTAGTGTGTGTGCAATGGACAGCAAAGCAAGTAAGAAATAAACAAAGTGTACAAATGAACTGACCAGGCCTGTTGAAAAAAAGTGTATTTCAAGTTGTCATAAAGAGTTTGCCAAATGCATGTATATCTGGCAGAAATTGACACAGTACCACATGTAATATGCCTGACAATAAAATACTGAATAAGCAATGGCCAACTAATTACTGATGTGATAGTATAACTGGGAAATAAGCTTCACTGTAGTGGTACAAAGACTCATTATAGCTGCCACACTCATGCTACTCCAGGAATAACTGGTACAGTGAAGGACAGAGGCATAAGTACACATGCACTGTAAAATGGCAATCTGGGAAGGGTGATGGGCACTTACGCAGTGGTAATCACATACATATGAGACAGTGAACTATAAAATGCTGAGCAACTACAAATGAGAAAACAGTCTCATTGTAGTGATACACCCAGGGCCAGTATTGCTGGCATGCAAATGATAATCGTCAGTCTCAGCTGTCCAGATATTTTGCAGAATGTCCAGATTTGTGCCTCATATTTTGGACTATTCCTCATTAAATTTGTCATTTTCTGACACATCATTGAGGATTGAAGTCAATAAATAATGACATACATTTGATTTTCAGATTTCATATCCTTCAAATAATGTATACTAACCCAAAACTGTCATTCTCATATTTTCTAAGGTTATAAACTGTCATTCTCATATTTTCTAAGATTATAAAAGCAATATTTAGTACTGTGGTGGTGGTGCTGCGGTAGCATTGTCACCTCACAATAAGATATTGTCCTGTTCGATTCTCAGCTAGAACGTCTTCTGTGTGGAGACATGCGTGAATGGGTGTACCTTCGTTGAAAGTTGTGCGTCAGAGCTGGCAACTTGGCATGTAAACATCTATTGCCAATCATTAGCGGACCGGAGTTCTGCTGTGGCGACCCCTAAAAGCCGAAAGACACAACAACATAAAAACAATATTTAAAATCAGTCCCTATTTTTCAGCATCTGTCCCCCATTATTGTAGGCTTTGTCCAGATTTCTTCTGCTAAGTGGTTGAGAGGTATAATGACAATGTTAGGAGTAACTAGCACAGATAAGTGCAGTATGCACTTATTTATGCAAATGCATTATAGCAGTTCTGCAGTCAGCAAATACATATGCAATGGTTAGCTTTAAAAAGAAATGTAAAATTGTATAGGGGTGTGATAAGCAGGTAAAGCAGAAATACACAGTCTGACAGCAATATGATAAATTTACCCTGATGCATAGAGTATAACCTGCTTCCTCTGATATGCTGTTCAGTTTTCTGTTATTTCCATCTCTGCTGCAAGACATAGAATACACATTAATGAGAAAGCATAACACTGCAAATCAGAAACAGCCTATACCTGTGCATACTGTAACGTTCGTCATTCAGCATAATGTAATATTCTAGTTGTTTCTTCCTAATCTCTTCTTCTTTTTCCCTTTGCTGGAGAAGGACGGGATTGCACCTCTTCAAATCACTATACTAGTGCCGACACTGCTAACTAAACCAGGTAAAGCTCATAGCATCATTCATACCTAGGCAATCAAATTCCAGACATCAACCTTGTTTTGGGGACCCTCATAGCTGTCCACCAGCAGGTAGTCTCTAAGATGCATGTGCAACAGATATAGAAAAAGTTTAGTCTTCCTGTTACACCATGAAGGAGCCCTGCAACACTATGATCCTACACAGGTTGTGTCCACATGCCAGGTTAAGTACAAAGATGAAAATCATAGCTGAGGCATGATTCCATGTGACATATATACCACATGAAGAACATCAACAGACTGCACAGTAACATAATGCCCATCTATAGCAGCACAATACACTTGGTCAGTAGAATGGGGCAGGAGTGACAGCTTCAGAACTACACCACATAGGTGTATATACCCTATGTGATCTACATGCCCAAGTATGGCCATGATGGGTAGGTGGATAGCACTATGATCATGACCATTACTGCAACACAAATCTGTGGCATTACGGTACAGTTGCAAAGCCATGGACACCTTAACTGGTCACAGTACAGATGCATGAGGTTAACCAGGCCTCAGATCACAGAATAAAGCATATAATACATTGTGTCCTTGGAGAAATTCAGAGAACATCATGCTGTATTGTCTCATTAGCATAATCACCATGCTACAAGTCTGCTAACAGCATAACAAACAATGTGTTTGCCATTCTGTAAAAGACTGCACTACTGAAACAGGTAGAATGCCACAGCTATATGGCATTGCAGAATAACAAAATACATGGAAAATTTACAGCCAACAAGAGTACTGGCAATGTATACCACCCTGGAAGGACACCTCCAGGGTGTATGGTTGCCACACACAGTTGGAACATTATACAAATTGCTGTGTGCTACCTTTGATTGATTTGTGTTCTACCATTGCAATGACCTTGGCAGCAATATGCCAACTTGTATATGGGTGGGGATGATCAACATATTTACAGATACAGAGAATAGTTAGGAAATGTGACAATGCTGGTGGAGAGACTATCCAAACAGTAAGGCCATGGGAAACAGGGAGAATAGTCACTGTCCCCATGGAAAGGGGTATATTTATCCATCCACTCTGTCAATGCTGAAAAGTTTGCAGTCTTTTTGTAGGACAGCTTTACAGAACATGGGAAACAGGCATGACAGCTCACATACGTTAAAGGGCTAGACATCCAGGGAGAGCACAGTGAAGCTATATTGCATACCCACATGGCAGTGGATTCTGGGCATGTGATTTTATGGGCAAAGATCATTATGTTCATGTTATGCTACAACCTGTGAGAGATGCACTTATATAGCCAAACTGGAAGCAAAGCTCTCTTCACACAAGACTGGACTAGACAGTCAAGAGGAGAAGGTAAACACTTGCACCACACCACACTCAGCACATAGTCCCTCAAAACCTACACCACCAAAACACACACATAGAAACACAAAACATACACCTACATTCACGAAGGATCTCAGTAAAAACCTGCCCAAGCAACAGGGACCTCCAAAGCAGAAACACAAGCAACCTCCACCCCCCAACACAACCCAAATGACACATAGCCCACAAACTCAGTGTGCTACTCAACCACAGCCCATAAGTCATAACAACGTACCCAACACTCTAGTCATAGGTGACTCTATAGTCAGGCACACTGATGTTCCACTCACCAGGCTAAACAAGGAGAAAGTTACTGTCAGCTGCCTGTCAGGTGCCAGGATCCACCACATAACGCATGCACTCAGGTCACTCCACAACAAGTACAAATATGACTCTGTCATTGTCCATGTTGGTGTGAATGACCTGAGACGTACCTCCTTAGACTACATGAAAAGGGACATGGAGGAGCTGTCCGATCTTGTAGCCCAGGCAGGTTTGACCCTAGCCCTGAGTAGCATCCTGCCATCACCCAGAATGATACCACAGTACAAGGACAAAATGATTGACTTCAACAATTGGCTAAGCTTCTGGTTCTAAGGGGAACCAGTATCTGTCTGCCTGGGATGACATGATCGACAAGCCATGATGCTTTGCCAGAGATGGCCTGCACCTGTCGCCCCTGGGATTCCAGATACTGGCTAAGGCTCTAGCCACCCCTATAGTGCCTTTTTTAGGCAAGGTTCAAATGACAAATTCACCACCCTAACAGGTACAGGCAAGAAGAATCTTAGGGTATTGCTACTCAATGCTAGAAGTCTAAACCTCAAAATGCACTCTCTCGAGGCACTCCTTAAAATGGAGAACATCAACATCTGTGCAGTGACAGAGACCTGGTTCAAGGCTCCAGACAGTACCCCTGCATTACCAGGCTATAATTCATACCACGCCTTTCTGCCACCTAACCTGGACCAAAACACTAAAGGCGGAGGCGTGTCCATATTCATTAAGGATATCCACACCTCCAGGCTAGTTGCCCAGCATAATGCATCCGAGATTATCCAAGTGCAACTAACTCTGGGCAAGACCACAATCCAAATTGTAGCTTGCTACAGATCCCCCACCATGCCCCAGGATTCCCACATCATTTCTTAACACACTGGAAAATATTAGGGTACAACCTAACACCCTAATAATGGGTGATTTAAACTACCCTTCCATTAACTGGGAAAACTACTCATGTACCAACTCTTGTGCTCAACGTTTTCTGGAATTCATAAATTCCAATGCCATGGATCAACTTATCCACACCCCCACCAGGGGCAGCAATATCCTAGACCTGGTTATTACCAACATGGGCAACCTTTGCTCCACACCAGAGGTCAATTCCTCGTTGGTCAGATCCGACCATAAGCTAATCACCCTAGACATCCACATCCTTCCCCACCCCCCATTAGGGAAACCACAGTAAAACATTTCTCCAAAGCCAACTTCACGCTTCTTAAGACAGAAGTGGCAAACGTCACGACACCCATGCTGATGGACAATAGAGGTATGACTGCTGAATCCTACACAAATGCACTTTATAAGCACTTACATGAGTGCATGGATTTTGCAATCCCTAACAGAACCAAGATGCTATCCTCCAAAAAAAGGAAGCCAATCTGGTGGTCCCCTGCCATAAACAAAGTCTACAACAGAAGAAACAAACTGTTGCAAAAAAGAGTAAAATCCCATGATTGGAGAAACTCCCTGGTCAGCTTCAGTAAGAAGCTGAGATCCCTCATAAAATCCTCCAAAGCTAGTTATGAAAACAAAATTGCCACTGACTCTAAAGACACCCACAAAGCATTCTATAGCTATATCAAGGATCTCAATGGCAACACTCAGATCTGCTCTGAGTTACAGCACAATGGCACTAAATATACAGAACTAACAAATATTGCCAACATCCTGGCAGATAGATTCAGTGCTAACTTTACCCCTCTGTCATCCCCTAAAGGACGCATCTCTATACCAGAAGAATGCAAAGTTCCTGTAATCATGGCTGCACAGGTAAAAACACACTATCCAAAGCCAAGAACACAGCATCCATGGGACCTGATGACATCCCAGGCTGTGTTCTACATGAACTACAGAATGAACTGGCACCCCACCTAAGTACCATGTTCAATCATAGCCTCACCTCAGGCTATGTGCCCACTCAATGGCGCACAGTGACAGTTATCCCACTCCACAAAGGGGGAGCCACCACAGACCCCGGAAACTACTGCCCCATTAGCCTAACGAGCCTGGTCTGCAAGGCTATGGAGTGTATCATCATGGAACTTATAAACAATGACATTGGTAATCTCCAAACTCAGGACCCCACCCAGTTCAGGTTTGTAAAAGGCCGATCATGTCTCCTAAACCTGATAGACTTCTTTGAAGCAGTCACCAAAGCCGTAAATGAGGGTAAGGTGGTTCACAGAGCCTATCTAGATATCGCCAAGGCTTTTGACAGCATCCCCCACTCTGGAATTATAGATAAACTCACTAAACTAGGTATAAATCTCTATGACACAAGATGGGTTGCCAACTTGGTCACTAACAGAACCCACCCTGTGAAAGTAGCAGACTCCAAATCCAGCTTCAGACCAGTGACAAGTGGAGTACCACATGGTTCAGTCCTGGGTCCTCTCCTGTTTGGTATCTACTTCTCTGAAGTACAGGCCAACACAGAAGGTCTTTGGCTAAAGAAGTTCGCAGATGACTGCAAACTAAGAGCCATAATCAAAACTCCAAAAGATGTGGACATCCTACAAAAGGGCCTTGCTGAGACAGATGCCTGGTGTCAAAGTCATGGCCTCAAGCTCAATGCGAAAAAGTGCATTGTCATTCCTTTTGGTAAAAACTCAGTACCCATGAACTACCACATAGACGGTAGTCTACTTAACACCGGAAGTGTAATAAGAGACCTTGGGACACAGGTGGACAGTAGTCTCTCCTTTGATAATCACATTGCCACAGTAGTCAGGAAATCCTTCGATGTGGCACACCTCATCACAAAAGGTTTCTCATCCAGGAAAAAATAGGTCATTGTTCCCCTCTACTCATCACTCATTAGACACATTATAGAGGACAATGCCCCTTTTGGTATGCACCTCACAAGACATCTACAACAACTGGAAAGGCCACAGAAATACCCCACAAAGAGGATTATTGGCCTTAAAGAGCTGCCCTATGCAGACCGTCTCAGAAAACTGCAGCTTTACTCCATTGCATATCGCCTACTCAGAGGCGATCTCTGCCTAACACACAAAGCTATGTCAAACCCAGAGCTTTTAGACATGCTCCACTTAAAGAAATCCCAATCCCTATGAGCTACATGCTCTAGGGACCTAAACCTCGTCACCACAATAAACAGAACATGCTGGAGGGATAAATTCCTGTCCCAGAGACTTCCCATACTCTGGAACAAACTACTTATCTATATCAAACAAAGCTCCTCATTAGCACTGTTCAAGAAAAATCTTGATGATTGGATGGGAGATAGGAAATTCACTCTGGGGATCACTTCTGTGGCTCTGCTCGACAGTGGCACAGGAAAATAATTTTCTTGGGTGGCGAAAGCCAGGGTACCTTTCGCTAGGCTTATATAGGCCCTAGGGCCAATAGCCTAGTACCTACCTATGAACCTATGAACCTATGTGGGTACTGCAGTGAAGGCCAGGGCCAATAGGCCACATGTTCATATGCATGGGCTGGCAAACTGCTGCAGCAGTTATGGACCTGCACTGTACAAGGCAGTACCTGCCAGAGGACTAGTGGGAGTAGTGGGATAGAGGTGTTGTTCTACATGGTCAGTCTGGCATAAACACACTGATCTGTACGTGTTCCCAGGTGTACTGCATCTGCTATGGAAGCAAAAGAATGGCAGAACTCTGAGAAATTTACAGATGTTCTGCTGCTGATCTTATGGCTACATGTCAAGGATATCCTGGAGATGGATAAGGGCTTTAGGGAGCAGGTGGATTAGGAAATGGTTAGGAAATAAATAATGTTACCACACAGTACTTGTATCAGGTCTGCTCCCCCAGCACATCATCTGCTCACAAACACAGACCAGTTCCTAATAACAGTCAAGGGTAACACTAACAAGGTAATGATTCTGAGTGTTGGTTGGGATGTGACTGGTCAGAAATGCCCGAGTGTCTGTTTTTTTTTTTTTATTTCTTCCCTCCACCCTCCCATCATTGTTACCAGTATGGCCCTTCTCCTCTGTCAGCAATAGGTCTACCAGCTCCTTCATACCCCCTGGATTTATTCCAGTAATCTGTTGGAGCCAGTCATGGATTGCAGGCAACAAGACTTGGCACATCTGTGCTTCTACCTGGGGTGGAGGAACCTTATTGTCCTACCTTTATCCTCCCACCCCTTGTGGCAATGTGGTACAGCTCTGAGGAGCATGCAATGTGGGGATCCATGGCATATCACCCCATATCTGTGCAGCTCAGCCAACCCCACTACCCTCTCTGAACATGCCCCCACTGATGAAGTCCCTGTTCTCCACCAGGAATCATCTTCCAGATAAACTCACCCACTTCCCTCTCCCCAGGATGGGTACATCCATCTCTCCCTACTGCTCTGTCAGTCACCCAGGATGTTAATAAACCAGGTTCATTTGGATCATGAATAGGACTTTAGTACTTTATCCCTATGCCACTAAAGAGGCCTGAGTCTCTGTTTGGGATACTAGTCATGTAGCATATTGGCTCATTCACCTGATATAAACAGATTTCACCATGTGTTTTACTTTCACCCATGAACAGAAGGGCTTCAACTCCAAACATATACAGTGCAGGTGACAACTGCTCAAATGTCTGTGTGGGATGCACCAGATGAGTTGTGTTAATGCCAATGCACTCCAGCACCAGTGAGCACATCTGCACAGTGTATACAAATGTTGCATACTGCATTTCTGTCATTCAATGACATCAAGACAGCAAAGGATATGTCATGCATTGACAAAGTATGAATGTGTTCATAACATGTGTGTATTCCTGGCATGCAGCTGTTTTTTTCTGTTGTATAAGTGGGGTAAAGGCCACACAACTAACAGCTTTGGCATGATTAAGTTAAGTATATGATTTCACAAGTTCCACTAGGAGAGGATCCAGCAGTACAGGACTGCAAATGTCAATGTTAGTGCATCAGTGGAGGTTGATGATGATGCAGTGTGCATACAGCAGTCAGAAAACATAGTGCTACTATCAGCAACTGTAACAATGGAAAGAACATTTATGTCTCTGCAGGGTGGCCCTTCTGCATTAATACTGTTTAGTAAAGAATGTACATTCCATGTATATCCCACACATGGTACATGGACAGCAGAAACACAACCAGCATCAGAGGGAGGAACAACCTCTGAGGTGCACACACACAATATTAGGGTGTGGAGCATTCATGCTAGTCAATGACCTAAGGCATTGGGACTGCATGATAATGGTGTTGCCCTAGACTTCCACCTAGAAATATGTAGGGCTGTGATCCAGACACATATAAATCTACTCAGACCATGTCAAAGCTACACTGTGTTTCTGTGTGGCCTATGTGAAGACAGTTATGGTCACTGTAAATCCTTCCAACCACTGCAGGAAATGGTATCACAGTAGGTGGCCATACATGGATCCCTGCAGCTGTTTGCACATTGCTGGTATGGTTGAAGTACAGTATGGCTGCACTCTGCAGATGTGCATAGCTGCTTTGCAGACATTTCTAGCACCACTGTTGCCTCCACCCCTGCCTACGGTCACTCAGATGGATATAGATGACACTCTTCTGGCTCCACAATTACCTCCATCCATGTCCATGACCACTCACATGAGTATGCGCAACATTTGTCCACCTCCTCTGCAGGCTCATTCCACACTTCATAATCAAGGTCCCAGACTTCATCAGTGGCCCACACCCCAGTAGATGCCCCCTGAATAACATGTACTCCTGACTGCATAGGCCATACTGACAGACAGCCACCTGGCAAAACTACACAGCAAGCACACAGAGACAATCCTGCATAAATAACATTTACATTATGGATTCTCCTGAAGTACATGCCTCCACACTTGCCTTTGCAGGGACTGCTGTAACAACTGATAAGCACGCTAGGTGCTTCACACATCACCTAAAGACATTATACCTGACAGTTCACAACATCTTAGTCATATGCAGGCTTATAATAGGCATTACACATGACCTCTTCACCTATGCTCGTGTTGTTTTCCTATGCCACACTGTTCCCGCCTGTACAAATGATGACTGTATTCTGCCTAATCAATGGCTCATGTGGATTAGGAAATGTCTGATGCATAGCATGGTTAGGCCATGCATTGTACTGCATAACCTGCATATAAAAATGCATGCATCACTTTTGTTCTATGTTTGTCCTGTCATGGCTATAGCTTGAACCATACACTGCCTCTTTGCCATTACTATGACATATTGCATCCACCTCTGCATCATGAGAGCCCGCCTCAGACACAACCTCATTTAACTCCACACCCATCTCCTCTTTAACTGCTGGCATACCACTGTCAAACAGTGCTATGGTCTCCTCTTGCTACCATTTACATAGTACCATGTTGTATAACACAGCACATACCACAACTAGCCTGCTGCACATTGCAGGAGTATATTGCAATGTATCTCAATATGTATCCAGGCAGCAAAACTGAGACTTCTGCTCTGTCTGCCCCTGTATGAGAGTTGTTGATGGACGCAACAGTAGCAATGGCCCCAAGGCATGTGTGGCATCATCTGTAAGACACAACAACAAGCATAATTATGATCAGTCCACTATGTATATTTATGTTACTGGAGAATCATGGGCTTTAGGATTGGCAATGTGTGCGTCTACCAACAACGTGACCCTGTGGAAAGTTATCCTGCATGAAATACTGGTATAAGTCAAACATGTGCCTGATGTGGTAATCATGGGAACTGTCTGGGTACTGCAATCTGGGCATCAAGTGGACCATTAGCATCATTGACATCAGTGTGGGTACATTTTGTAGCTCCAAAAACCTCAAGATGGACTGTTTTGTAGAATTCCTGTATAGCAGCGGTTCTCTCCTCTGCTGTCTGTGGGAACCACATCTGCTTCTCCACATACATCAGCAACAAATCTAAGAAATGCCACAGTATTCATGAGGTGGAGGACTATAAAACATCTAGTATATCACTAAGTGCATGCAGAAAGGTCCCCATAGCAAGAATGGTTAATAATATACAAGCCTTCATGTTCAACAGATTAGACATTCCCCTCACCCCCCTTAAATCCATGTCAAGATGGTTCCAGTCTACCAGTTCCCATATGAAATCTCTGCCCACATGGTATCAGTCAACAATGCTGCAGTCATATGATGATGATACAGGTTCATAGGTGTGTATTAGACTAATGAACACTGGGCCTTTTAAAGCCAAGCCATGCATCCCAAATTTCTTACAAGTTCTAGTATCCTTGGTAGTATAAGCAGGGGCTTGAGAGTTGAAGTGTTTACAAGTAGGGGCCTGGGAGGTGAACCATTTATAAACTGCCTGTCTCCATTAGAGACATAGGAGACAAACCAGGGATGTATTTCCTCTTCCCCATCCAGTTGTCCAAGTTACACTTGAATTGGATTAGGAAGGAACTCTGCTTCACAAGGATGGAAAGCATGTTGCAGAAAATGGGTAGACTCTGGGATGCATATCTGTCTCTCCATCAGGTCCAATCTATATCATAGGCAAAGTGTAAGTCTTTAGAATGGGCAATTGTGGTGCTTTTTGTTTGATGGATATACAGAAGGTCCATCAGGATGTGGTCTGGCAATGCCTTGTATGCCAGGCATAGATCTCCCCTCAACACCCTGTAGGAGACAGACTACAGGGATAGGGCATTGAGGTAGTCTGCATAGTATATGCTACTTATGCCCTGTATTCTTTTAGTAAGGAACCTTTATGGTCATTTAAATTGTTGAATGTGCCACATTAGGTAAATACCAAAAATGGGCATTGTACTCAATGATAGGTCCCGTGAGTGATGAATATAGTGGAACAATAGCCTCCTTGGATCTTGATGCCATATTTGTGTTTATAAATTGCACAGCATAGAATTATTTTCTCACTACCATAGATACATAGTGATTAAAGGCTAGATTACTGTCTTCATGTGTCCCAGGTTCCTGACTACTGGGTCAACTTTTTGAGGTGTGTTGTCAATATGGTAGTTACCAGGGATGACCTAAATCCTGAGGGACTCCACTGGTGACTATCATCTATTACTTTGGACTACAAAATAGAGCTGGTAACAGAACAATAATACCGACTCAAGTAGTGAACTGTTGACTAACAAGCGAGACTTATAATTATATTGATATCACCTCACCTAAAACACCAGTAATGTTTGGCATTCCTAAGGTCCACAAAGACCTTAATAATCCACCTATGAGGGCCTTAGTTGATGGATGTTCTTCATCCCACACCAGCTACCTGAATACATGAAGTTTGTCCTCAAGTTTTCAACAACTGATACAGATTATTTGGATGTTAAACTGAATGAGGAGCTACTTGAGATAATTGTCAATACATCTGAGTTTGTAAATGTATTGTTCTAGGTCTAAATGAGAACTGTAATATTTCCTGCCTGCTAAAATTAAGAAGTTTAAATAGGTAAAAAATATTGTATTTTAAAAATTAAGTTTATTGTATACAAGAACTAAGTTTATTTTATCATTTACTTATTTTCTATTATTGATTTTTAAATATATTGTTTTGTGCAGTAGTTCACTTGCGAACCTGTTGTTAGCTTACCATATGTTGTAAGTTTTGTAAGTTGTTTCCTGTGATATACTTTTTAAACACCGTGTTTTAATATTTACTATAAGTTTAAATGGGACACGGAGTTGATTGGTTCAACTTGTCATGTGATGACATTTGTGGGTCTTTTTAAAACTGTTACCTTGTTTCCAGTTTTTTTTTAATTCTGAGGAAGTTACTCTATGCAGGGTGACGAAAAGCGTTTTAGTTGGAAAATAAACTATTGTGCTTAAGGGGTTTGCCTGTGACTTTTGGACTTGTCTTTAACAGTTTATATTTACTTTTATGTTATTTAAGACACCTCCACCTTTACTCCCTGTCTGTGTAGTAGCTGGTCTAAATGTGTGGAAAGCATTATAGCCTTTCATTACCAGTGTAATTTCTCCAGCTTTAGGCCATGTCTCAGTGACTGAGCAGGCATCGGTATTCTCTAGGGTGAGGAGAGCTTATAGGGGTGGAGGTTGTTGTTTAGACTCCAAGCACTGAGCAGTAGTACCTTTAGATTTTCTTGGTTTTGATTTGCTATATCAGAAGTACTTTCAGTTTGGCATTGCCTAAAAATGGTACTATAGGAGAGAACAATGTTTTAGCTAATATCCAAAAGCCTAGATTGATGAGGTGCATCCCTGGCAAAGCAGCATGGTTGTTTGATCAACTCCTTCCATGCTGTCAAATATTGCATTCCGTTAGAATGCAACCAGAAACTAAGCCAATGTTTAAAGTCAGTCATCTTCTGTTTGTATTGTGGCATCATCCTTTGAGAAGGTAAAATGCTGCTCAATGCTAGGTTTATACCAGCCCAGAGAGCATATTCTGAGAGCTGCATAATGTCTCTCTTCATAGAGAGATACATCTCAGATCATTTACACTCACATGGACTATAATTGAGTCATACTGGTACTTATGGTCCAATGAGACAAATGCATGCATAGTATGGCAGATCCTGGCCCCTGATAAGCAACTGACCATTACTTTTTCTTTACTCAGCCTGATGACAGGAAGATCAGTGTGCCTCTCAATGGAGTCTCCAATAACCAGAATGTTGGATTGTGTGGTGGGCTTGCCTTATGGACTTAGAAGTAGAGGCTACATGAGATATGGCTGCATGTGTTGATGTTGGTGTTGTTTTGAAAGAGTGTATTGGGGACTACTGAGGGTATTTGTTATGTGTACTTTGTCTAGGAGGTCTTTGTGGTTTAGAAATATTACATTTAAGTGCCTCAGTATATGTGGGTCTATGTGTCTGCTTTGTATTCTATGTGATGAATGCATCATGTGTACTGTTGACAACCTGAGTGACATTAGGAGTGCTTTTAATGTGAGAGCTTTGCCTCCAGTGACTTTGTGTAAAAACATCTCTTACATAACATTTCAGTTTGTTTGAGAATTAGCCGTTTGTTAATAAACATGAGACAATTTCAGGACATGGCAACAGGCCCTTTTTTATTGATTAGACAGTTGCAGTAAGAATACAAAGTAATGTCAGGAGTACCTGGTTTGCAGGTCTGGGGACAGTGCTCATAACTGCAAACTAGTTGTCCTGTGTGCAACCAGGTATTGGTGAAATTTCAAGGGTGCTTTTACAAAAAAAAATGTCGACTTAAGGTGTCTGTGTCTATACAGAGCACTTCCAAACAGTTGAAGGGAAACTGCTAAAGTAGACCCTGATGATTTATGGATAGAGTATTTAGGGAGGTATTCTGAAGTTAGGTTAGACAGCAGCTAGTCAGGCAGCTATTATTGAAAAAAATAATAATTAGCTTTGTCAAGAACGATGAAAAGATGAAGAAATTGGGCAAAAATTTCCCATCTTCTCCATCACATTTTTTTTTCAGTTATTGAGAACAGTCTACTTTTTAAAATAATACTTCTGTTTTATGCACTTGCTATAGAAAATGCATAAGAAATATATAAGAAAGGCAAAATGACAGTGAATACATGTGAAATACATTTGGCAGTTACCTGATCTGGTGCCCCCTCAAAAAATGTCCTCTCAGAGATCAAGATCAAAAGTTAAAAACTGTGACAGATGAAGACTTAAAAAATAAAGGCTCTCCCAGAGGTCATAACCAAAAAAAAAAAAAAAAAGCTATATATGTAACAAGTGGCTTTGTATAATTAAAGTACCAAACACAAAGCACTTCAGTGCTTCAGCCATGACCACATATGCTTCTATCGCCCCTCCCTATCCCCTTTATCCCTATCTCTAACTAAATACCGCCACTACTTAACATTTCTCTTCTTTATTAAACACAACTTATTTTTTATCATGTCTCCTCTCTACCTGGAAGCCTCTCTCCTCCTCTTCCTTTCCCTATCAACTTCAGACCATATTCCTCTAAACTATCAAACATCATCTCCAATTCTCCACTTCACTTACAATACCCACACTCTCCCTCACCTACAGATTATCTTACCACCCCCTTTCAAATCTCACCATCTTACCTTTTCAAAGTTAACATATTTCCCAGTACCATGCCTACCTCTTCCCCTAAACCATGACATACTGCAAACTTAAGCTTCCTTTCATACATGGTTACTTTCCTTGACACACCTCTCCTAGATGGGGACATCTACCCCAATCCAGGACCACCAGCTTCCACCTCCCTCAAACTCACCTCCACAAAGTCCTTCCCCCTCCCCTCTCCTCTTATTCTAAATCACTACATATCCTATCACTTAACATCCAAGGTGTAGTAAATAAAGTTACTGAACTACATTTCTTATTTGCTAACAATTCCCCCCATATTTTAACTCTGTCTGAAACCTGGTTGAAACCCCATATCTCAAACACAGAAATCTTACCTCCAGGCAATAACATATTCTGCTCAGAAAGAACCCATAAGAGAGGTGGAGGTGTTGCCATCCTCTATTCCGAACAACTCAATCTCTCTCCTCTCCCCATTCCTATCCCTAGCTTTGAACCTGCATTACTCCTTGTGGTAAATGGTCACCTAAACCCTCATAACAAATTTGCCATAACCTCCATCTACATACCCCCTGGAAATAATATTCCTATTCTTGAGAACATTCTCTCTTGGTTATCTCACCATGTTTCATACAAAACCATGATCCTTGGAGATGTTAATATCAACTAGATTAAACTCACAACTACATCTTCCAGTTACAGTCTGAACATTCATGGTTTCCACCAACTCATATCCTCCCCTACTTGGAAAAGCAAAAACACCACCTCTGGACCAATCCTTGACTGGATTCTTACCTCTGACCCTAACCTTTACCATAACTGTGGCACACTTCCTAACTCCCTTAGTAACCACTCCCCTATCTATATCCATAGATTCTGCAAACACATTCCCAAAGAACACCTCTATAGAGAATGTCATAAGCTCAACCATTTCAATCCAGACAAATTTAACTCCACACTTTCTAACATAAAATGGTCCTTCCTTCAACACCTCCCTCTTAATGAGGCTGTAACATCCTTCAATAAAATATTCTTAGACATACTTAACTCAATGGCACCTATTAGAAAAATCAGAATTAGATCCAACTCTTCCCCCGGCACACAAAACATACCCATGCCATAATGCATAAAAGAGATAGTATCTGGAAAGCATACATCAGAAATAAGTCTCCTATCCTACTACATAGATATAAAGAGCTTAGGAACCTTTCCAAAAAACTTGTTCACAATGATAAGAAAAATGTCTTCTCTTCCAATCATAGCAGCCCTCATAAAAATCCAAAGAAATTCTGGACCTCGATTAGCCATCTCCTTAATCCTGGTAATGCTCCGATCCCCAACCCCTTCTCACATAATGCTGCTACCAAAACTGCCACTCTCCTCAACTTCTATTTCATAGAAACAATTAAAACACTTACACTAAATGGTAATGTTCAAGCCAGCCCTCCATCTTCCTCAAACATAACTCCCTGCATGGCCCAAAATAGTAATATTTTCCCTACCCCTCCTTCAATCTCCAGAATTATACCTTCCAATTCCTTCTCCTTCAAACCCATCCCCACCTTCACCATCAAATCTCTCATTTCAAAACTCAAACCCTGCTCCCCATCTGCAGATAAACTACCTTCCTACTTTGTTAAAATTGCTGCTAACTCCACTGCCTAGCCTTTCTACATACTTATAAACCATTCCCTTACCAAAGCCTCCATTCCTGACCTTTGGAAATATTTATATACTATCCCTCTTCATAAAGGAGGAAACACTACCAATCCTTCCAATTATAGGCTCATTGCCACACTTTCCCCTATCTCCAAAATCCTGTAAAAATGTATTCATACCCAATTACTCAAACACCTGCTAGATAACAACCTACTCACTTCCACCCAATATGGCTTTAGACCCCACCACAGCACCTCAACTGCACTGCTTTCCTTCACCCAAACAGTGGCTCAGGCCCGGGACAATAATTTGTTAGTAGCTTGCTTATTTCTCAATCTCTCTAAGGCCTTTGACACTGCCTCTCATTCTAAACTTCTTACTAAACTTTCCTATCTTAATCTCTCTGATTCCTCAATAAGGTGGTTCTCAAATTACCTCACTAATAGGCAACAATCTATTTGTCGGCAAACTGTCTTCTCCCCTTTCCTTCTTGTCAACACTGGTGTCCCACAAAGCTCTATCTTATGCCCCTTCTTGTTCAATATTTTCACCAACAATTTATATTCCACCTCCAAACTCTCAGCTTTCCTACAATATGCAGATGATTCAACTCTTATCACCATTTCTCAGACTATCCCCAATCTCTAAGCTCTAACCCAGGACACCTTCTCTTTAGATGAAACCTCCAACAATCAACTAGTACTTAATCACCCCCAAATAAACAAATTACTTCTCTTCCTTCCCAGAACATTAGTTCATCACAAATCCTTCTTCTCCATTACCTCCCTCAACAATACTATTATTAAATCAAAACCTCATTCCAAACTACTTGGCACCATAATTGATAATGAACAAAAATATGAAGTACACAGCCAAAAATGTATAAAGAAAACCCATCAAAAACTAGACCTACTCTACCGTAATGAAAAATTCCTTACACCATCTTCCAAACTTTCAATAGCCTGATCTCTTCTAGTACCCTGTTTGTTGTATGCAGCTCCTATCCTCACTAATATTCCAACTATACTATTATCCAATCTAACCTTCTATCTTATTACTGCCCCCATCATCACCTTCACACAACTGACAAACTTCTCCTTGATATTTACAAACCCAATAAGAACATCGGTAAGTCCTTTTATAAATTCTCAGTGGCCCATGCCTGGAATGCTCTCCCACATAATATAAGACAAATCTCCCCAAAATGACTGTTTAAATGTGACCTTAAACAATACTTACTAAAGACATGGTCCTGCCTGTGTCAACCCCCCCACATGAAAACTTTAGTAATAATTCATCACTCGCTAACTTACAACTTATTACCCCCTGTTTCCTCCTCTCTCTGTCTTTAATATCTGTTTCACTTTTCCAGGTATTGAAACATAATTGTATGACAACACCTTGTATACTTTCCAAATACTTTGAATGCTTTTTCATCTATTGTATTGTTTTAGTAATTGCTATATTTACTCTCTTTCCCCTACTCCTATATACAGTGATGTGATATGCATCTTATTTACCTCATGTTACATATTCTGTACAATATATATATTTTTTGTAATAATGTTTAACTCCTACAAGTTTGTAAAATATCTGGAGCTTTTCTCCTCGAGTCTCTACTGAAAAATGGGCCTCTGGTTCAGTTGGACTAATCCGGTTAACAAATGTCAAACAAATAAATGAAATAAAAAATAAATATACTAGCATTCATTCCTGAATGCCAATACTGTATTTGTGGTCATGACTGAACACTTCAGGGGTGTGCATCATTGGCATCTGCTGAACACTTCCCCTTACACTTTATGTCCAAGGCAGAGACCCCTTTGCTCCACCTTAGCTATATCTGCACCACTCTTTGTACATGCTGTTTTGTTGAGTGCTTCAGTTTGCTCCCATATACCAAAGAAATGTAGGTGAGTTAATGATTCCTTAATTCTCCATATGTGTGTGTGTGTGTGTGTGTGTGTGTGTGTGTGTGTGTGTGTGTGTGTGTGTGTGTGTGGGTGTGTGTGTATGTGTGTGTGTCTGTCTGTCTCTCTACCTCGTTGTCACTGAGTGCTGAGGTAAGGTCTGCCTGTGCTTCAACAGAAGAAGGTAATGAGAGAGTAAATGAATGAGCTTTCATCGATTTGCATGTTATTCATTCTGCATTCTAAAGTAATAATCCTAGGCTGAATTTAGAAAACAATGAGTTAGAACAGACCGTCTTATTTTCTTTTCTTTTTTTTTTTTTTTTGGAAGAATTTGCAGTGATGTAAGTTGTCAAGAAGTTCAACATGATTCTGGCCTGCAAGTGAATTTTTATGCCTGTGAAAGTCACTCATGTTCTCCATAGTACACGCTATTGTCTTCTGCATTAAATTCATTATTTATTTATTTATTTATCTACAGTATTTACATACTTGTTTGTTTGTTAGACAGGTAAGCACAGCCTTTACTACTGGGGTAGAGAACTGGATAGCATGTTCAATACTGCTTTCAATTTATGACTGAAAATAACTACGGCACCATATAATATACATCATTGGGACACGATACTTCTATCACGTAATTTGTATGCATCACTGTGAGATATAACATCTTAGGATTTGTAGCTAGCTTCCCAATACTTTATAGCAATTCAGTTTTGAAATATAAAACACACCAAAAATAGACAGATATGAAAGTAATAGTCTTGAGGGCATCTGGTATTTTTAAGAATTGTGCTTCCTGCTCACTTTTCAAAGTTATATTTTCAATTGCCTGAAAAATGTAGTAGCAAACATTGATTAAACTGTCAAGCCAGGTAAGTCATTTGGAGCATTTACACATCTCCAGCTAATTTACCCCTTAAATGGAGCAATGAGAAAAACATACTTGAAATGTAATTATGCAGTAAAATAAATAATACCAAATATTATCATTTTTCTGCATTCATTTATAGTTTTCTTAACTTTCATTACTTCAAATCAACCTTTCAACACACCTTTTTCAACTGGAATGTCAAGTGCATACAATATGCAGTTTTTGTAGTTCTGGAAAAGGCATGATTTCACATGGCTATGACAAAAGTAACATCTTTGTTTATATATAATACAAGAAAGTCACAGTGACCATGAAATAAATCCTAAAACAAATATCTTCTTAATTTATGGCCTGTGTACAGAAATCAGAATGTGAAACAAGCAGTTAGTATTCAGCACTGACGCTTGCTTGTTTGATCCTGACTGACTCATTAAATATATTGTAGATGGGAGACATGTAAAAACTTGATATTGTATTCATCAAGTGTATGCCAATATTTGACAGTATTGAACAGAACTTTTCAAAGTTAAATTACCTGAACAGCGGAAACGCATCAATCTTCATTTTCTTGTTCAATGCACTCCAACAACAAGTCATTCATTAAACATGTTCTTTTTCCATCTAATTGTGGAGTTAAACAGGGCTGCTTATTAACATCATTACCAGAGAAAAATCCATTAATGAAGCACTAATCAACACTGGTACTAATGTATTCAAGTCTACAAATATTTTGAGCAAACCATGCCTTCCACCGTCTTTTTTCTAGTGATATTGTTTTATTTGCCCTTTTCCTGAATAAGCCACATTAAAAAATAAGTATTTTTTTCTTGAAAATGCATCATATATTTTCATCAATAAAATAAAATGTTTGAATTTAAGGAGGTCAAAATCTGCATTTTTATGCTCTCTGGCTAAATGTTATTGGGAAAATGCTTCCTTCTTCTTTGTCAGCTTACTGCTGTCTTTTTAAGGATTTGTTTGCTCTTCCACTAATATTATGTGATGTTAATAACCATCCACAGCGACTGTGCTGTTTACTTAATAGGTCCTGGGATTCCATCCTATTTTATTTTATTTGTTCTTTTACAGGCAAGTAAATTGGATGACTGATAACATTATTTAGTAATGGTCTTGCTACATAAAAAGTGAAAAAAAAGTTCAGATTGACAAAACAAACATTATATACGCACAGATAAAATAATGCACTGCATGCACCTTAGGATTATGAAACATAATAATATATCTGTTGTAACCTATACTGTGGTAGATAAATAGAACAGGATTGAAAATACATTTATTTGAAAACATAAATTCAGCACAAAATAAAGACTGGATGGTCTTATGGAAGAAGTGAGGGATGCAGTCTACTTGAATTATTTAACAGCAAGTTACAAAGTAATGCTGTTGTCAGGGAACCACAAGGCAGTGTTAAAACATGGGCAAGGGAGCTTGTGTTCACAGAAGCCTTCATCTTCAGAACTCAGCATCAAGCCACCAGTTGAGAGGATCCTGTTTAAATTTTTCCTTTGATCAAGACGGCAGTTAACTTGATCACTCGTGACCAAGAAGGTTTGTTGTTTTCTTGGTATTTAAGTCAGTGCTACATTTACTGGTGACCTTTAGAGAATTAACTTGGTGAATTACCCATACGTTATAATGACAATAATATGAAAGCCAGACTTTTACTTTGATTTGTATAGTAATTCACACTCTGTTGTTCTGTCATTGTCTTAAGTTATTCTTACTGTTAGTTTATAGTGCCCCTGATTGCCCCTTTTATTTTTGGACTTGTCCCTGATTCTGTTGAGATCTGTACCTAATGGGTGTAGAGCTATGTTTCATATCAAGAAGTCAGGACACCAATATTTAAAAAAAATACAAATAGTATTAATGTCTAAAGGGAGAGAGAGAGAGAGAGAGAGAGAGAGAGTTCATGTCAGAGAAGCGATTCAATGACGGTGTGTTAATGGAGACTTGGGTATTGCTTTCATATTATTATGGAGGATATCAGCAGCTCAGGCAACTGTTATCTAGCTACATAGCTAGTTTTGTTTTAGTGAACCTAACGAGTTCAAGAAAAGGTGTGCTAGCTTATCAAGGTAGAAGAATGTGTATAGATGTTAATTGCTTTAAAGTCATTAGGGAGAGGTGGCTATGTTTTGTACATCAGGGTTTTGTAGTTGAGGCACATATGTATGTATGTGTGTGTATATATATTTATATATATATATATATATATATATATATATATATATATATATATATATATACATATATATATATATATATATATATATATATATATATATATATATATATATATATATATATATATATATATATATATATATATATATATATATATATATATATATATATACATATTCAATATATATATGGCCAAGACCATATATTGGATATATATATATATATGTATATATATGTATATGTAGGTGCATATATAAACATGGAAGATTTCCTTCCATAATGTAGATCTCAGACTTGGTATATTTAAGTAAGTTCAAACCACATATGGCCATGACCATATGTTGGAACTCATAAAAGTTTGATCGGACTGAATGGAGATCTCGAACATATGTGGTTAAACTTGGAAGATTTGATCTACTGAATTTCCATCTATATATATATATAATAACTGGGACAGTCATATATATATATATATATATATATATATATATATATGTGTAGATCCATCTATATATATATATGTAGATCCATATATATATATATATATATATATATATATATATATATATATATATATTAGAAACAAAATAACTGGGACAGTCATTGGCATTACTCATGGTGAAAGATTTCTTGTTATCTTAGGCTGAAAGTCAATCAGCTCCATCAACAGACTCTAGCATGACAGCCTTCACAATGTTACCTGATCTGGTTAGGGTCTTAGCGTTTAAATACTTGGGTGAACTCGAAGCAGGTCGCACTGGTGCAGTAAGTTCACAGCAAGCAAAGAGTCTAAGATTTTAGCTGCAGCAAGGTAAAAGGTTAAAGCGCTCATGTTGTCAGACTTGGTCCTGCAGCAGATGAGGAGCAGATGGGTGCTAGTCTCAGCTCAGGTGGGTGATTTTTTTCAGAAGTTGGACAGTGATGATCTCATCATCCCTATAGGTTCTAAAGGTCTGAAGGTTAGCATTCTCTTGAGATTCCAGCCAAAAGAAGCAGAAAAAGTGCCAAGAAGGTTGCAGTTTGTGCTGCTGACATGACAGAAGGTGACAGCAGGGCAAATGTAGTCACAAGGGAAGAGACTACAGATAATGGGGGGACAATAATGCAGCAGAAAATATAATGATAGTGAAAGTTACAAGATGAATATTTAAATGAATTTATTGAGTCATTATCTGAACCGAGTAAGGGGAGGATATTTGACCTAGTGCTTGAAAAAGTTTTGGGGGTACATCTGTAGCTAGGAGTAATGAGGGCATTGCTGGTCTTATTACAGCTAGTGGTAATAGTAGCATTGAAAACCTATGGCCTAAAGTTATTCCTGCAGCTTCTCAGACTTTAGAAAGCCAAACAGTTAACACCACAGAGATTATCAGGCTCCTTTTCTTTCCCCATTGTTGGTAACCAACCAGTCAGTTAGTTCTTTGTTTGGTAGTCTTCTTCCCCATTTAATAGTAAAAGGGTTAAAATTTGAAGTCTGTTAGGCACAGAGAAGATTTCATTAAAAAGATTATCAGGGAGGAAATTCAGCTAAGTAGGGTCATCGGTCCATTCAAAGCTTCCCCTTGGAAGTAAGTTATGGTTTCTCCTCTTTGCCTAGTATCCAAAAAAAGAGGGGGATTTTAGATTTATTCATCACCCATCTGGCTCATCTGTAAATGACTTCATTCAGAAGGATAATTCAAACTTCAAATATGCCACTTTGGAGGAAGGTGCTAACATCATTAAGGCTTTCCAAGCTCCCTGGTTGGCAAAGCTGGACATAAAAATCTGCTTTTAGACTCCTCCCTATCAGAGAAAAGGACTGGCCCAGACATGAGAAGAATGTTTGCCATCGGACGGACTGATATCTGTTTGAGAGGTAGCTGTTAAACCAGGAGGTAGTGGAGGTAGATAGTTGTAGTTTGAAAAGTTTGTTTAGGAGGATGGGATGGGAAACTGTATCAAATGTTTTGGGATAGGTCAAGGAATAGAGCTGATATGAGTTTAATATTATCGCTGGCTTGGACAATGTTGTGTGTAAAAGCAGTGGTAGTCCTGTGCGAGGGTCGGAAACCGTGCTGTGTGGGTGTAATTAGGTTTGCCTGTAAGAGGCGGTTTAGTATTTCCATTTTGCTTTTCATGCCTGGCTCTTTACATTTTTGGCAGTTCATTAATTTTCTTAATTGATGCTTGTATAAATCAACCTAAGTGGAGTGGGGTTTTTTTAGTTCTGAGGAAGTCTGAGAGTTATTTGGATGAAAACGCATGTGTAATTTCAATGGCGTTAAATAAACTTTACTCTTTACCAGCCAGCAGTTTTGTGCCCTATACGGTCCAGGATTTGGATTTTTAGTTTTGTTGAACTGGACTGTGACTCTTTTCTGTGGTTTGTGGTTTAGTATTTGTCTATGTATACATTTTTCCAGTATCTTAGGTAAGGGAGATAATATGGCAATAGGCCTGTAATTTGAGGGTTCTGTACAATTTCCTCCCTTGTGGAGGGGTATTATGAATCTGGTACTGTATTTTCTTGGATGGATCTATTGATAAGTATAGATACAGGGTATGCTACAGATCTGGCTGCATGTTTGAGAAATAATGGAGGGAGTTTGTCGACTGATGGGGAACAGGGTTTAAGTTTGTTAAGAAGTGATCTCATAAAGGAAGTTGCAATGGGTGCTAGGGAGAACAATGAAAGAGATGAAGTGGGAGGTAGAGTCTTTATATCCAGAGTTTCTGGTTTAGTAAGCTTTTCTATTGTTTTGATGAAAAAGTTGTTAAGTAGGATTGCAGTTTCATTAGAAGGGTTTGTTAGGGAAGGGGTTTGGTGGAGATAGTAGTTTGTTTATTCAGTGCCAGAATTTCTTCAGGTTGGAATGTGGATTGCGCAGAGATTTTTGATAAAAAAAATTTTGGCTAGTAGGACTTGCTTTTTTTTTTGGTTGCAAGGCTGTTTATATAAGTTCAGGTGAAAAGATGAGTTGTTATTTTGTTTCCATGCTTTCCAAGCACTGTCTCTCTTGTTCATAAATGATTGAGTTGCCTGGTTTAGCCATGGTGCATAATTACATTTTAGCCTAATTTTTCTACTGGGAGCCAGGGTGTTAAGGGTTTCTAGGAATAAATTGTTGAAGCTTTGGACAACCTCATTAAGGGGTAATATGTGTAGAAATGACCAGTTTATAGTGGACAGTAATTCATTTAGGGTAACAGGGTTGTAGTTTTTAAGGTTACGAGACTGTGTATTGGTGGCTCTTGTTAAGATTGGGAGAATGTATTACTACTGAGGTAGGGAAATGGTCACCAAGGGAGCTAGGTAAGGTGGAAGGGTTATAATAGCACTGGGGGTTGGATACTAATATCCAGTCGATAATGAGCCATTCTGGGAATTTCTTTGCTGGTGTGTGGGTGAGGTGATCAGCTGGGTAAAGCCATAAAGGTTTAAAGAGTAGCTAGAGGATGCAGTATTAACAAGGGTCCAGTTAATATTCATATCCCCAAGGATGATGGTTTCATAGGGAATGGATATAGAAACCAAGAAAGAAGCTGTTGAGTATGGGAATGTTTTTACCTGGGGTATGTAGATTGCCGCAATGACAAGTTTTTTGTGTTGATTTAGGTTACAGGTTGCTTTACATATTTCTGCAGGGCAGAAATCAGGGATAGCTATTCAGAGAGAGAACTGGTCAGAGTGGAGTATAGCTACTCCTCCACCCTTTTTTTTACTTCTTTCCAGTCAAACAATATTATAACCAGGGGAGAAAATTTCACAGTTTGTAATATGAGGTTTTAGCCATGTCTCAGACAGAGCAAGTATATCTGGGTTATATTGAGAAATCCAGGTGTGAATGAGAATACTTTTATTGACAATGGTTTGTATAGTCAATGAAAAAAAGATAGATTTTTGGAGGCTTGTGATCATAATGAGTTATTTGTGAGGCAGTAGGAAAAGGGGGTACTATATAAGTATGGTTAGAGTGCTGCTGGCAAGGTCCTGGATTGGGGTGAATATCACCAGATAAGAGAAGTATTGTGCTTTGAAGTATTTGCATGAAGAAATATTTGCAAAGGAACAGATGTTTTGTTTTGATGAGAGGTTGTGCATTTGATATGTACAGTACTTTAAACTTGTAAAATGATATAGTGGTAAGGTTAAAGAGAGAGGGGGCAATAGGGGTGGAGTAGTTATTTGTATGGTGGGTAGTGGGATAAGAGAGTGTGGGAGATGGGGTGGTAAGCAGGTGAGGAGTATGGTAAGTGGTTAGAACTGAGAAAATAATTAGAAATAGGAGGGAGACAAATAGAGTTTTGAAAGGTATAGCCATGATTTAATTTCAGCAAAGAAATAATTAAAGGGTAACAATTTACTTAAGGTTAATAAAAGAAATCAGGAAATAACTGAAGTTTTCTAAAGTGAGTGACTGAAAGAGTTAAAAGCAGGTAAGGCTCAGGAGGGGTGGGAAGTCAGTGTTACAGTTAATGGTGATGTAGGGTATGAGTAGAGGAGAGGGATGTCTATTGGCTAGTGCAGAGGTGGGGCAAAACAGGTTTAGCTATAAAAGAAATTATGTCAGGGTGGGTGGGAATGGAGGTAGGGTGGGGGAGCAGAGTGAGCCTGAGTGCAGTGAAAGTGAACAGAGTGAGATGAGCCAGAAAAACTGGACCAGGCCAGCTTCCAAGAAAACAATCAGGAAAACCAAGCTCAGTCAATTCCAGGTCAGTGTATCACAGTATCTTCTTAATAACTAGAACTCTTGTGCTACTACTCTAGTACAGTGCATTGAAAAGGACCACCACTTCTATAGGGAAAACAATACAAGTATGGGCTGCAGGTACATAGGCAAACCTTTTCCAAGAGAAAGAAAGTAGTTTAAGTAATTTACCTAAGAGTACAATAGGAAGAGAAGAAATGGGGGGGGTGGGACCATTAGTGTGCACACTTACAGTAAAAGGCTATAGCAAAATGTCTTCAGTTTAGAAGATTGATTAAATACATCTCTAAGATACACTAGTTTAGCTGAAAGCACTTTAGCATTCCACCGACGCAGGGTCTCACAATGCAGTGCAACCAGACAGCCTTTGGTTTATTGGAGGTTGGCCAGGACACAGAAATAAAACTTTTGGTGAGGGAACTGGAAATAAAAAGGAAAAGGAGGTAAATATTAGGTCTGAAGTTTTAAAACATTTTGATTACTAAGTAACTAAGATTCTTTTAACTTTGCTTGCAAAGTTATTCAACTAGGCAGGACATTCACAAGTGGATTTGCAGACCTATTGAAAGGAAGAAATATGAAGAATCATTTGGTTCATCCCATTAAGCATTTAAAAGATTACTTAAGGCTGTGGAAATTGTTTTTGGCCCAGTTTAATGGGCCATCACTTTGGTTGAATGATTGGCTTTCAGTAGATGCATTAAAGTTATTTACCAGTGCTATGAGGAGATCGGACAAGGTGGCCATACCTAGCCAACTTATCATTCAGAATAAGGATAGTCTGCCATTATCATTGTGGGAAGCCAACATCATGATCAAAGCAGCTTTAATTAATCAAGGGAGTCTGACTCTGGGTTTCTCTTCACACTCACTAAGAATACTCAGGGCATCAGGTTTAGCCAGAGAAGGACACTCAATGGAGGTTTTAAAATGGGTAGGCAGGTGGAAATCTAAAGTTTACCTCAACTACATTAGATCATTTTCTTCTCTACCCATGCAGGTGCTCTGCAAATCTGGGTTATTGGCCACTCTTTTGTGCTCAAGATGGCTAGCAGATCTCATGTGAGAATAAATAGTCCTAATCTGGGCTTTTCTTCTTCTTTCTGCTCCATCGAATGGATAGGCATCCCAGGGACGCCATGGCTGCAGCTGTTACCACTTTTTCAGAATCTAGCAACATAGGCTCTGCAGCTGACATTCTAGTTATACAACTAGGAGGGAATGACTGAATGGCAATTCAGAAGAGAATACTAATCAGTAAAATTGTGGTCCACTTAACCATATTACAGAGTAATTTGCTGCACATTAGAATAGTCTGGTCTACCATTATTCCCAGGTTTCATTGTTTTGAGGCATGTAAGGCTGTAGCTATGGAAACCTCATACATGGTTTTGAATCATAAGCTCCTGAAAGCTTTGAAATTTTCATCTTTTTCAGTAATTGAGCATATTGATCTTTTCCCTAGGGATCCCAATTTTTATGAGTCAGATGAGGTTCATTTCAATGATCTTGGCTGTGATCTGGTTAACTTACAGTTGTTGCTATTTCTCAAGGAAAGCTGTGGCATTGGGGCCCTGGCATGGATAGAATGTTAAGCTTAATCTATTTGTGAAAGAGTGGGGGAACAGCATGGGGACATGCTGGTGAACATAGGCCACCGCCTGCACTTTCCCTCCTGTACCCCCTCTCTTTTCCTATGCTTTGGAAGGTGGGAGTTTCAGGGATTTAAGATAAAGGAAGATGGGAGGCAGCTATCACTGAGGAAGCAATGGGCACTCCCCTGGTCAGCAAATGTTTTCTTCCATATGATTCTGTTTAGTATATTCTGACAAGTTTCAATAAATTGTTAATTAAACATTGTTTAAGAAAATTAATTGTCGGTTTATAATAATAATAAATAATAGTCGTATCACCAGCCCGGCTTGGTCTGTTTCATTTATTTAGTGCTGTAACATCACAGTCTTCATGACAACTACATTTAAATAAGTAAAGTTGGCCTCTTTTGTGAGAAGTCCCTTGCTAAATTTCTAGAAATGACATTCATTTGTGCATTCCATAATTTCAGCATGAACAGAATTCCAACACAGAGTATGTTGAATTGAAAATGTTTTAAAATAATAATGGAGTACATGAGACAGGATGTTCCAGACTGTTTGCAGACTGACTAGAAGTCCTGAAGGATTTATTAAGTGATTTTAACATTAGGGTGCTATAAATAAATTTACAGTCATCCAGGAATAACACTTTTAAAATTAAAGTTGACATGAGTAGCTTAGTCCTTGATGGTATTACAAGTCAATTTGGCTCAAAAAAGTATAGCAGTGATGCTGTCTACATGCTGCATAAAAACAGATTTTATTTCTCATTCATTACAGTTTGTCTGTTAACTTTCCAAACATGCCTGCATACAGTGGTAACACTTTATTTTTAATGTTTGAAAGAATGGCATTGTTAGCTACTGTTACTTTAGCCATTTTTTTTATTAGACCATGTGTTCTGTAACAAGAAGCCAGTCAAGCTTAACTTTTACCAGTGGCATTGTCAATGTGCACACTAAAGGGGATGGGTGGTTTAAACCATACTCCAAAATATTTAGAGGGATTCAGTCTTTCAATACAGTGTCATTTGTGGCTTACTAAGAGACAATTATCCCTGAAGTTAGCTAACTATTAGGCAGTATTTACTTTTCAGGCCTAGATTAGCCATTGCTTGACAGGTTTAGTTTGAGATGAATGGTTAGTTTGGAGGAGATATTGTCTAGTTCATTCCATATTCAAAGGTTATCAGCATATCAGAACCCATGTAGTTTGTTGAGACTTAGTGCAAGTGTATTACTAAGAAGAAAGAACAGCAGGGGCCAAGTACAGAGCCCTGTGGATTACCTTGAATCTTTATCACAGAGTGTAAGGAAGATTGTGTATTAATAAATCAAAATCTAAAAGCTTCTGTACTTAAGATAATAGTTTTGTTACTAGATCAATTAGTGAAAGGAATATGGTGGAATGATCAATAAAAATCTAAAATCTTCTGTCCTTAAGATAACTGTTGTATCACTGAAGTTCCATGTTCTTAATATTATGCAGGCAAATATCACTGGGCAATAATATTCAATAAGTGTTCATGTGTTCAAAAACAATAAGCTAGCTTTCCTCATTCCATGGTCCTAAACAGGTTGTTAGTGTTAAAAGACAAAGGGGTTAGTATTATTCCTTCCAAGTACATTAATGTGCTTCTGCAGTTTTAGAACTTTAACCTCTTTTTCCATCCACTAGCATTTATGATACTTAATTAGTTCTACAACTTTAACAAAGTATGTCACAAGTCTAAGGGCTCCCATCTGCCCCATTGTGCTCTTTTGTCTATAAAATCCCTCCTCTAATTCTGACGTTTGTAATCAAAATTCATATCTTACAGTTGTTCCAGTATCTTACTGAATTGTTTCTAAACTCCTTATATTGACTTGACATTTTTCTCTGCCTTCCAAAACTAAATACAGTATTCCAGACATATTCCAACCTGTAACCTGTATAAACAGGATAGTCTTCCTGTCTGTCTGAAATCCACATTTGTAATGATGCAAACGATTCTGTTTCACTTGCTATTGTTTTTCCACACTATCTAATATTGGAGTACAGGAAATAGATGCACTGTGGAATTGTTACTACTAATTCTCAATATTTTCTAAAACATTTTATTGCAATTTATACTGACATATTATCTTATATGTAAATGATTACTTTCTAGAGACTTTCCCCTTAGTGCCATCCTGAAAATGGGCCTAGACCAGCATGGTTAAACTTATTTACAAAAAAGAAATAATAATAGTAATAATATTATTAATAATAATAATCATCATCACATACATGCATACACATGTAAATATGCACCCATGTACAGTAATGCAAAAATACAAATGCAGTCATGTCCATACACACATATACACAGGCACTCATACAGACATCCAAACATGTCAACACCCCCCAACACACATGCTGAAATACACAAATGCTCTCTGAAACATACATGCAAACACACACACACAACTGCACATGTGACAACATGCAAAACAAGTGTTAGGTCTCCACCCTACTGCAAAATTTATTACTGTTGGTGTTACTAATTCCCAAGCTCTGTCAAGTGATAGACTCCTGCTGACAGTCAGTTATTGTAGTCTAATCAAATTTCATTAAGTGGTCAGTCTACTGAGACCAGTAACTCCTGCCTCAGGGGTGAAATGGGAACAGAGAAATATAAAATGCCTTGTTCGTGATCTCAGAGAAAGCAAATAAGTACTGATGGAGTTCATGGCCATGCCATCAGTTATTCAGATAAGCAACATATGAGTCCATACAAATAGTCACTGATTTTTTCCCATCTGTTTATTGTGGCCTGCCCTCCTGTGGAGCTGGTTGTCTCTCTCTTTCACCCTTATTCTTCTCTCCTGCATACATTAACGTGCTTCTGCAGATATGAATGATCTTGCATTTCACTTCTCAACTTGATAAGCAGGTGGAAGGATCTATGTTCTCTCCATTACAAAAAATTCTTCTATCAAATTAAACCCCTTGGTGTTCATTGCCATTCATGACACCTCCTTAATCAGTTCAGCACCTTCCACCGAGCCTGTCACAAATTTAAAGGTTTGGCATGTGGTCATGTTCCCCTTTCTATCTTCCCTCCTATGAAATCCAGCCTTACCCTCTGAAAATCTTTCAACATAAATCAGGCTATGAAGCCGTCCCAGTACCTTTGTGAGTCATTTTTAAACTCCTTTTTTTATTTTTTATACCAAGCAAAATAGTCCAAATGTACCCTAGCCATTGACCTTTATAGGCAGAAGGGTGTGTCAGAATTCACATCTACCATGAGTGCCAAGATTCCGATTGAACACGGGACACATCCATGTGACTCTAGGGACTAATAAGCTATTGCACTGATTCAGTCATGATACAATTATGTGTATAGATGCAAAAACAATGCAGGTAAAAAGGACACCCACTCAACATGAAAAGCATAACAGATCATGAATCCACAATAACCCTGTCATAACAAAGTCATGTAAAATTTAACTCTAAAACATAATATAAGATTTCTTCAGCCCTAGAGTAAATGCCCAACCAAATAACAAATGCCTCCTACAATACAAAATTACACTAGTGTGTATTTATTTATCTAATGAATTTTGTAGGAGTGGAGAAATTTGTAAATTTATATTAAGCAAAAATAAAATAGCATCTAAAGCTTGTGGTATCTCTAAATAAAGCACGCATTAGCTTATAAAGTCTGCACCTTCCATAATCTGAATAACAGGTCAGAGAAGATCCAGTCAAAACATAGAAGAATAAGAATAAAGAATGAGAAAACTTTTCACTGAAACAGGGGTTAGTCATAAAAACAAAATGATACCTCATTGCATATGCCTTATTTGAGCCAGGCAACAATAACTGACAAGAACTAGTCCAGTCTCATTCAGTCCCAGACTAGGAGCCAAATAAGTAGAAAAAAGAAATGCAACCAAACTACATAGCCAATATTACTACATGCAATCCTATTTTGTTTATAGTAATTGTATATGTCATACACATACATTGGAGTTGCTATATTTATCCTACAAAAGGAAGTAAATAGATAGTGAAAATTATAACAACACACAACAGGCCAATGAAATCCAAGCCAAAATTATTTTAATTAAAAGATAATATGAAAATCTCAAGTCTCTAGCACCTTGGCTATTACAGCCTTTAACAGAGTATACATTTTAATACTTTACCCCTCCCTTATATACCTATGTCATAATATAATTATTCAATAAAAAATTAAATAAAACAATTAAACAATCAAAGTGCTCATTCTAGCTCAAAGCAGACATTTCCAAATGCATTCCTGATTCAAGCCCCTAGGGCTCATAGTGTCAAACTTTAAAATGAACACAGTTTCTTGCTTTGTTAATAAATATTTCACTTGTTGATTAGTCAGAAAACTATTAATTTCCACTCTATCTAATACTGTAACTTGCAACCCTTCCAGGTTTCCATTATAACAGTCATTAAAATTAATTGCTATAGGACTAACTTGCCTGTTCTTTTTTATATCCCTTATATGTTCCTTCAGCCTACTTGAGAAATGTCGTTTTCTTTCCCCTACATAAAATTTACCACATGGACATTTCAAGCCTTATATTAATCCCTCCGTATTGCAATTAAATATTCCACTAGTCTGAAATTTCTTTCCATTTATACTCGTGAAATCCTTCACTATATATTTACAAACACTACATTCACCACAAGCCAGTGTCCCCTTGATATCTACTTGCTTAGTGTATGTCATTACAGGCATCCTGAATTTGCCATGGACCAAAAAATATTTCAACGTTTTTTTGTTTTTCGTGAAGTGGTTCATCATGTAATGGATAACATTGCAGTATTTGATAAGGTTTAACAGAATAATGTATTTATATTTTGCAATACATTACCTCCTTACAGTAAAATAGATACAAATGAGTGCCATGCTTTTATCAGATCACAATTCTAACTATTCAAATTGAATTTGAATTTGAATTGGTCTAGTTTAAAGTCAAACAGCTTTTTTGCGGACTGCTTTGGCTTCTTCATTAGAAGAAGCTTGGTATTATTGCCATTAAAAGAGAAAGATAGCTTTGCTGGGGAGACCATTTAAAGTGTAATATTATTTTGAATCAGACAGAAGCAAACGAGTGAAAGTTTTTGTCGTAAAATTTTGTATGGCGTGGGAATGTTTTGAGTTACTCTCCATTTGTGCCCTTTTTGCCTATTTCATAACAATGGCCGCTTCTTGGTGATTAAGCATTTTAATTTAGATTTGTCTTGGCACTTCTTAATCTTGGTGATCTTCTCAGTGCTTCGTGAACTCTTTGTGTAATCATGATATCTGTTGAAATCTGGTTTTCTAGAGGAGAAGAAAAAATGTCCTTTACAATCTGTTTTTTAATACATCTTAGGCATTCCACTAAGTAAAATCTTACTTTTTTTTTTTACTATGAGCTACAAGGTCCGATAATTTTTCATGTATGCTAGTTAAGTCTTTGATGCAGCCTCTACATTTTTTCAATAGGGTGTGTATTTTGTCCTCACTTTCAGCAATCCTTGATTCAGAATGATCCAAACTTTTAGATAGCTCTGTCACTCTTATGTTCAGGGTTATAAGCTGGCTTGTTAAATGTTCAGTTGCTGATCTAATGCTGCAGTGCTGTATTTTTTTTAATTCTGCCATTGTAAAAGATTGTTCAATCTTATGTTTGACTGTTGGATTTCTTTTCTCTTCAATAGTACCTTGTGCTTTCTTTTGCAGAGAATTTTGACTTACTGGTTTGGGTTTTCATATTGTCACTCTTCTGGTCCAGATGAAACATAGAACATTCATGAGTTCTGTTCAAGCATGCTTTATTACACACAAACACATCAGAAATGAGGCTTTGTAGCTTAAACTTAAATAAACTTATAAACAGACTGACTACTGCACTCATACATCTTAACACTCTGGCTCTTCTCTCAAAATGGTACTGCTGCCTGCACGTGCTCAGTATTTATATGCAAGTGCTACACCTGGAAATGCTTCTTAAAGGTACATACACATGCTCTGATCTACATCCTTCATCTTTGAGAAATAGTCCATATACGAAATTACAGTATTCAATGACATGCAATTTACAGAAATGATCTTTTGACATGCAGTTATACAGAACTAATTATTTGACATGCAGTTATACAAAATTAGACACATATAAAATAATCATGTCCAAGTTGCTGTGTATTTTACATATACCTCTCACTTGACCAATTTGATCAAAGCCTTTTCCCGTTTGCATCCTCACTGTATTTCCTTCTTTTAATGGATGAAGAAATCTGCTCATTTTATCATAGCTGGGCTTCTGAGAAGAATGTTTCTTAAAAAGTTGGGCTTTGATTGCTCTGCTGTTTTTAGTATTAGGCACCAACAAACTAAAACTGATAGACAAGGTTGTTCTGGTTTGCCTAGATAAAAGTCTCTGAGCAGGTGGGCCAAATAGATTGTCATGGGGTATATTTCTGAGATTAAGTAAATTCAAGACGATATCAGTATTATCATGCTTTGACCTCTCCAGTAATTGCTTTGTATTCTGTACTGCACATTCAGCAAGGCTGTTTGACTGTGGATATTCAGGACTGCTAGTAACATGGATAAAGACCCACTCTCTAGCAAATCTCTGAAACAATTGACTGGTAAACTGAGAACCATTGGCAGAAATAATTTTGTGTGGACTACCATGGACTGAGAAATGACATTTAATCTTAGTAATAACAGCACTGGACGTTAGGTTAGGTAGCAAATCGATCTCAAACCAGTTTGAATAAGAGTCTACCAACACTAAGTAATGTTGACTGCTCCACTCAAATATGTCAGTTGCTACTGTTGACCAAGGTAGTTCAGGAATTTGGCTTAGCTGAAGTGGCTCTTTTTGTAAATGCAGCTTAGTACTGTTGACACCAAACAAAAAGCAAGCACCTTATCAATGTCTTTTGCTAGAGAAGGCCAAAATGCTAGTCCTCTCAACCTTCTTTTTGTAGAATCAGAACCTAGGTGGCCACAACATAAAATCTGAATGTATTCACGCTGTAAGGAAGTAGGAACAATAACTTTTGGACCTTTGAAAATGATACCATCTTCCATCAGTATCTCATCTCTGTATGGAAAGTAAGGTTGTACTTCTGGTGGTACACAGGATTGCTTTGACAGCCATCCTACATTGATGATATGGTTGAGCTTTTGCAAAATTGAATCAGTCTTTGAGTTATCTCTTAGCTCATCAAGTCTTGTGGTAGAAAAATTATGCACTACATGACATCAAAGTCAAAATTCTCTGCATCAAGCTGTTCCGTGGTATTTCTGGGTGATGTGAATAAGATATCAGCCAGATAAAGAATTTTACCCTTTGTATAGATCATTTTGAAATTGTACTTTTGCAATTTGAGCATCATTCTTTGTAGCCCTGCTGGAGTGGAATGCAGAGGCTTCTTTAAAATAGTAACTAGAGGTTGATTCAGTTTCTATCTGGATTGTTCGGCCATAAATATAATCATGGAACTTCGGACATGCAAACACAATTGCCAAAAGTTCTTTCTCAATTTGAGAATACTGCATCTCAATTTGGGTAAGAGTTCTAGGTGTGTAGGCAACATTCTGCCCTCTTGAAGAATAACTGCCCCAAGATCGAACTTTGAAGCATCACAGGAAAAAACTACTGGTTTGTGGACATCATAATATATTAATGTAGACGGGTTAGCAATTTGCTGTTTGAGGTTATCAAATGCTCTATGGTGTTGTTCTAACCATGATCAGGCAACATTTTTCCATGTCAGCTCTCTTAAAGGTCCTGATAACTCACTAAAGTCAGGGATAAATTTGCCCAAATGGTTAACCATACCAAGAAAACACTGTAGAACTTGGGCATTGTCTGGAGCTGGCATCTCAAAAATGGCTGCTTGCTTGGAAGGATCTGGTCATAAGCAAATACTGGTAAATAAATGACCTACATAAGTAACATCTGGTAGTCTGAATTTGCACTTCAGAGGATTGAGCTTTAAATCCACTTAACGCACTCTGTCCAGAACCTTCCTGAGGTTTCTGTCATGCTAGGCTTCACCATTACCTCCAACCAATAAATCATCAACTATTATTGCACATGGGTAGCCTGAAAAAATTTGCTCCAATGCATGCTGAAAGACTTCACTAGCAGAATTTATTCCAAAATGAATCCTGAGGAATCTGTATCTACCAATTGGGGTACTGAATGTAGTCAGTAGTGAAGATTTGCAATCAAGCATCACTTGCCAAAATGAACTCTTAGCATCTAAGACATAAAAAACAGTGGCATTTGGCATGAGGGTTGCAATTTCCTCCACTGTACGCATAGGATGATGAGGTCTTCATAATGCCTTGTTCAAGTCAATACATATTCTGATTTCATCCGAAATTTTCTTATGAGCAGCTACCATGGAAAACACCCACTCAGTTAGTTCTTTGACTGGGCAAATCACACCTTGCTGAACCATTTTATCTAACTGGACCTTGACTTTGTCCTGAATAGCTATTGGAACTCTCTTTGCTGGTCTGACCACTGGTCTGACCTCTGGGTCTAACTTCATGGAGTACACAACTGAAATCTTGCCTAGCTTGTCATCGAAAACATCAGCATATTCTGAGAAAATAGTATCAGTTAAGCTGAAACTGGAACATGTGCTTACATGATGGACTTCTTTGGTAAAAGAAAGCAAGTTCATTCTCAAACTGTCTCTGAGACCTAATAATGACTGCACAGGTCTTCGGACTACATTAAATTGCAAGCTGTAACTGTTCCCAGCCGAATAGCATGAAAGCACTGCTGAGCCTTCGGTTTGAACCTCTTCACCTCCATAAGCAACAAGCTTCACACAATTGCCCAAATTAAGTTGCTCACCAGCCCTCACTTTAGCAACTGTTTCTGCTGACATCACAGTACACTTTGAACTAGTGTCTACTTTGAGCTCCGTTCATAGGTTCATAGGCTCATTGGATGATACTAGGCTATTGGCCCGGAGGCCCTTATAAACCTAGCCAAGAATTTCACCCATCTTCCCTCAAAGTCACCACTTGTTTCCCCTGTCCAGCAGGGACACAGGTGGGATCCCAGGGGTATATTTTCTGTTTCCCATCAAGTTGTCCAGGTTCCTCTTAAAGGGGGCTAGAGAGGTACTCTGCTTGACATGGAGAGGGAGTTTATTCCACAGACGGGGGAGTCTTTTGGATGCAAATCTATCCCACCAACAACTTCTATTAATGTCACAGACCAGGTTAAGGCATTGCATATGGGTTGGATGAGTGGAGTTTGTCCTATGGATATGCAGCAACTCCATCAGGGCTGGGTCTGAAATGGCCTTGTATGCCAGACACAGGTCATCTCTGAGCAATCTGTATGAGACTGAGTAGAGGGACAGGGCTTTTAGCCTATGTGTATAGGATAGGTGTTTGAGACCCTGGATTTTCCTGGTCAGGAAGTCTCTTGAACTACTGCATGTGCTTGGCAAAGTACATGCTGAAGGGGGCATTGTACTTTTTAATGGGTCTGATAAGGGAGGAGTACAGAGATGTTATGATCTCCTTGTTCCTGGATGAAATACCCTTATTTATGAGTTGGGACATGTATAAAGCCTTCTGTACAATGGAAAGCAATGTGGTGGTCAAAAGTCAGGTTGCTATCAACCTGGGTGCCCAAGTCCCTCACGACTGATTGCATGCTTAATACATTGCTATTAATGTGATAATTAGTGGGGATGACATTTTCCTCAAAGGAGATAATGATGCATTTATTGGTATTCAGTTTGAGGCCATGCTTCTGGCACCAGTCATTAATTTGGGTAAGGTCCACTTGGAGGATGTTCCATGGGCTTACCATTGATCAGGACAGTACAAAATATTTCATTCTTTGTCAACAAATCTACTGTATTAACCTTTTCACTGACCACTAATATACCATTTACATAGACAGCAGAGTTGCAGCTCTCTATATGATCAACTTGCTTTTTTGAGTGACCTTTCTTAATAACTGAATGAGGTTTGTTTGGTTTACAAAACTGTTGAAAATTGTTCAGTTTTTTACACGTGTGGCATTGCTGACTAAATGCTAAGCATTTCTCTCTTTTAGACTCATGGTTGGCTCCACAATTACGACAGTTAACAATAAGACTTGACTTGGGCTTTGCTGACTCACTATTATACTGTACTGAGCATGCCCTTTTTACTGAACTAGTCTTGAAAATTGCTAGAAAGCACCAGGTTCTCCCTGTCAGACCCACAGGGGTTGCAGCTGCCATGTGCTTAAGCCTGATTCTGCTTGCCACATGTGGCATGTATGTATGTATGTATGTATGTATGTATGTATGTAACATGCTTTAAAGACTGTTGAAATCATGCTCTTATCACTTGCAAGCATACTTGTGTGCCTTTTGGTGAGCTCATGGATTTGACAAATCTCTATGGCTTTACTTAACGTTATATCACTGTCACAAAGCAAAATTTGTCTCACTGCAGCACTATTAACACCACACACAAGCCTGCCCTTTATTAACTCATATTTCAAGTCACCAAATCTGCACGTTTTGGCTTTGTTTCTCAAGTCAGTGATATAAGCTGCAAGAGTTTCACCTGCCTTTTGGTCTCTTGTATAAAATAAGTGCCTCTCTAATGTAACATTTGTCTGGGAGTTGCACATTTCTTTAAATTTGTGTTTTAAGCACTCAGGGTCTTCCCTTGATTCAGCTGGTACCACAATATGATGGTTTTCCCCTCTCCTGCCTATACATCTGGTGCATACACAAATGAATGCTCTCTTTCAATAGCCTCTGACCTAAGCAAAATGAATGCCTTTGTACATGCATCTTTGTCAGAAAAAGCTGCTTGTATGAAAATATCATATTCCTGCTTGAATACTCTCCAATTCTCTGCTATATTATGATCAAACATAAGTGGACCTGGTCTGCGAAATGCCTCTGCCATATTAACACACAGTAGTGAATGGAAGCCGCTGTGGTACAGCAGTAACATTGTTGCCTCACAGCAAGAGGTTCTCCTGTTTGATTCTCGGCTGGAGTGCCTTCTGTGTGGAGTCTGCATGTCCACCCATGGCCTCCGAAAGACATGCGTGAATGGGCGTGCCTTTGCTGAAGGTTGGGTTTTGGGCTGGCAACTCAGCACCATAAAAATCAACTGCCAATCATTAGTGGACCGGAGTTCTGCTGTGGTGACCTCTAACTGGGAAAAGCCGAAAAGACAAACAAGTGAAGGTGCTTGAAATTATGTACAAGCATACACACATAAATATATATATATATATATATATATATATATATATATATATATATATCCCAAATCATGTAATTATGCCCAATAGCACAACAAACTCTGAAATAACTGCACTTAGCCAAATAAGTCTCTGTAGCACAAGAGCACTCAAAAATCACTGTACTTTGTGAAACCAGTCCTTATCAGTGTAAGAAACACTTCAAAATAGCTGCATTTTGTTAATAAACTGTACACAGCAGAAAAAGCTCAGAGTAAGAAACACTTCAAGATGAATGCACTTTGCAAATAAACTATACACAGCACAAGAACCTTTCAAAATGGCTGTACTTTGTGAAATAACTCTGTGCAGTGTAAGAAACACTCTGAAATGGCGGCACTGAGAATAAATGCACACATCACAAGAAACTTTTCAAAATGGCTGTACTTTGACTGCACTTTGCAATATAACTGTACTTTGCACACAGCAAACTCTTTGAAATAATTGCACTGTAATAAAGCACACACTCTGCAAACACGTTGCACACTCTAAGATACTTCAAACAACTCTAGTTATGCTTTGAATGGCTTTGTTCAATGCGAAATAGTATTTTGTGCCGAAACACGGTCTTTTACTAAAAAACATACAGTTGCCTTACTCTTTAAGCTTGTTTTGCCCGTTTATTGTACTCATTATGCCCTTTTGATCTCTTATCATGCTCATTAAACTTTTCTTGTACCTGTTTTACTTTAAACATGCTCGTTAAGCAAACCAAAAGTAATTCTAAGCCCCCATATGAATAATTCTGCTAGTTTTATCAACTATCGTGGTTACACCTTTTGTTTAATTAATAATGTGGTGTGTGCCTTTTGTTTGCTTAATAATACATTTTCTGCTACTTGTTTGATTAATAATGCCTTTTGTGCCTTATAAATGCACCGTTTCATCTTATTTCCCAAATAAATAATTTGTGCAGTTTTCTTTACCTTTAGCTCATTTCTGGCCCTTTTTCATTTGTCTGTGCTCCATTTCACTCAACCTGCTTAGTCTGCCTTTACCTTCAACTCTGTACCTCATGGCTCGAAGAAGTTGATCTCTTAATCCCGGTTCTTACACCATGTTGCTTATCTGTTCAGGATAAAACAAACATTCATGGGTTCTGTTTAAGCAGCTTTTTTACACACAAATACATCAGAAATGAGGCTTTGTAACTTAAACTTAAATAAACTTAAGACTGACTACTGCACTCATACATGTTAACACTCTGGCTGTTCTCTTAAAATGGCACTGTTGCCTGCACATGCTCAGTATTTATAAGTATGAGCTACATCTGGAAATGCTTCTTAAAGGTACATACACACACTCTGATCTACACATATATTCTAAATTTCGTGACATTTTGAATCTAGAAATGTTGAAGTAAAAAGTAAGTCTTGTCTTGGATATCCTCAAGCCTTTCTTTAGAATTACTTTTAAGCCTACTACTTTTAATAGACATGTACAGCAATATTTGTTTGTACAACAAAATTATTAAAATCATGTAATAGAAGTGAAATAATTTTGATATAGTATTTATTGCACCAACAGAGTAGCTTGCTAGGACACCATTTAATAAGCATATTTGTAAAGGTATTTCAAATTGTTTATGGATTTTTTGTGGATCTGCATACTAGTGATGTTCTCTCTTTAACAGCTATTTGCTTCTCCAAGCTTGATATTGTTAAGTTTAAATTTCATAAATCCTCATTTTGACACTACCCTCACCCCTTACCTCCCTACTAATAGGTACCTTTAAAATAGTTGTTTTGAAGGAATTGCTTGATAGTATAAACAAAAAAGATTTTACCTAAATAATGCTCAAATTTTTGTACTACAGGAATTCTGGAACAGTAATGACCTAACCATAACTGATGCTTAATAGGTGGAGCAGTAGTGTCCTTGCATGAGGGTTTAGAAAACCATTTGGCTTTGGAACAACTCTCAAAAAATAACTATCATTGTGAGATTCAATATGATCACACCCCTCCTTTTGAACAACAGATTAAATACTTTTTGAACTATTGGGTAGATCCAAAAATGATGTCTACAACACTGAGCAATCAATTACAGATATTATACCTAAAATGAAAACATTTTTTTTATCTTACCTAAAATACACAAACCATTAAACAATCCTCCTAGACCTGTCCTAGCATCTGGTCAAGATTCACTTACTGAACCACATTCAGACTTTCTTGAAACTTCTTTGAAGCTCCTTTTGGACAAAGTCAGGTCCTATATTAAGGAAACAATACAGTTTTTACAACTTATAGCAGAAGTCCAGGTTCCCCATAAAAGTCTGCTCTGCACCCTTGATATTACCTCTTTATACCCCAAAATTCCACATGAGATAGTATTACAAGTTTAAAATACAGCTTGGATTTATCAGTTCTATGCATCTTTGAATTTAATGACTTAATTGTATAACTAACATAAATTGTCCTAACCAATGATGCATTCCTCTTTAAAGATGTTTGTTTGCAGTGCGGGGATCGTTCTCACCCAACTGTGCCAATCTACTTATGGGATACTTTGAATAAATCATTGTTTATGATCCCAACACTATCTAGCTTTTGGACCACATTAATATGTCCTGGTTAAACCTTAGGCAAACAAGAACTCTAGACTTTCCCCTGGATTCTCTATGCCTTGCATGGCGTGCAAGATCAGTCCAGGGGCTCTAGCAGGCAATATGTCTGCAGTGCGATCCAGCCTGCAGGGGCGTGGATGAGCACTCCTGCACTAATCCTGCACAGACTAAGTCCCTGTATGCAATCACCCCATTTGCAGGAGAAATCCATGCAAATGAGGTGAATTTGTGATCCAGGAAGCTTGCAACTGGCCATGCAGGACTAGTGCAATCTGCAGAAATGTACTCGGTTAGTAACCGAGTACATTTCTTCAAAATCCAAAACGGAGCTGTGACAGCTCCAAATAAAGGCTGCATATCAGTTAGGAAGCATGCCAATGGCCAAGTATAAGGCCATTGGCATTGCAAACAGCCAAAAAAAGTAAAAAATCACCTTTTTTTTTTTAGCCGATCTTTGCTGTTTAAGCATAGGGCAGCGGCGCGCAAATGGGATCGGTGGGGGGGAATAACAAAATAAATCTAAATTAACCATTCTAACTAAAATCATTATTCTGCCATGCAAGTCAATGGCAGGCAGAAGACAATGTGGCCATTCAGTAGTGGTTGCTAAGGGGGGAGGCTCAGTGTGAGACATGGAACTATGCATTAGCAGGCAATCCTATGCAAATGAGGGGAATGATAGTGAATCCCAGTTTTCCCCAGCATGCTAGTCAGGTCCCAACACTGAAAGAGTAGGAATAGCCTGGTGCAAGCCTAGGAGTTAGCTGACATCATGGGTGTGTGTGTGTCAGGCATACTGTAAGCGGATTGGAGCCCTGTGGCCCGGGTCTGCTCCTAGCTTAGCACAGCTAAGCTAGGGGGTGTGTCCGAATCTGCCTAGCACTCTTTACATTGCCTAAGTGGATGTGCGCACCTCACACCAGGTTTTAAAGGTTTTTAAAAAAGTTAAACCATGAAATAGCAGCACTGTGCACATTTGAGCACTCTGTTTTCGCTGCGTGCCCCTGTGCTTAAACACGAATGCAATGGGAAGGGAAAATAGCAGTAAGAAGGTAATCAAGGAGAACTAGCATAGCTGGCAGATGAAATGTTTCAGAATCAGCCAATTACACAGGCAGCAGACCAGCCCAGCCCAGAACACTACTATAAACTATGCAAACACCTTCCCCTGTGTTTTTTTTCCACACTCTACACCACCGGTATAAACAAGCTGGGAACTTTTGACACTCACAACAGCAAAATGATAGGGGCTGCAATAGCTATCATACAACAATTTTTGGAAGAGGCTGAGGGTGGTGAGGATGTGAATGCTGTCGACCAACCCACAGTGAGGGGACAGAGAAGAGTGTACAGACCCAGGGTAACCTACCAGGGGCTACATGAGCTGGAGATATTGGAGTGCTATAGGGTGGACAGGGATCTCTTACAGCAAATTGTTGAGCTGTGCCAGCCATGCCTGTCACACAGTGCTAACAGAGGGGACCTCATCCCAGTGGATACCAAGGTATGTGTTGGCCTAAAAATACTAGCTACATGTACCTTCCAAAGGCCAACTAGGGATATGATGGGGATCTCACAGGCATCAACATCCAGGGTACCCCACCAGTTCCTGGATGCCATGTCAGCACATGTCAGTGAGCACGTATATTTTCCCAACACCCGTGAGGCGAATACCCTGAGGTAGTGGGTGCTATAGCTTGCATGCACATATGCAGCAAAGCACCACCCAGTGAGTGGGGTAGGGTCTACAACAACCGCAAGGGCTTCCCCTCCATCAACTGCCAGGTCGTGTCCGATGCCCAGGGCATAATAATGAATGTGTGCACTGGCTGCCTTGGAAGCTATCATGATATATATATATATATATATATATATATATATATATATATATATATTCAACACTACTAGATAGGGGCCAAGGGTACTAGCTGCTAGTACAAGCATCTAGGGGAACTACTAAAGGGGCGGTGAATACCACACAACGTGGCTGGGCTAATATATGCCTTCGGGCAGATAGCCCAGTACCAACCTATGAACCTATGAACCTATGATTCCCACATCTGGCATCTGACGCAGCTATACCAGAGATTTGCCAATGGGGACATCCCTCACGTTCACCTAGTGTGGGATGCTGGATATGCACTGGAGCCGTGGCTGATGACACCCATCAGAAATGCACACATACCCGAACATGAACTCCATAATGAAGCACACGCACAGACCAGAATTATAGTAGAGTGTGTATTTGGGATGCTCAAGTCACGGTTCCAGTGTCTGGACACATCCGGTGGAGCCTTGCAGTACTCACCAGCTACATGTACCCAAATTGTCCTCATATGTGCCATGCTACACAATATGATCCTGCGGAAACAGCTGCAGCAGGAACAGCACGGGGCAGGGCCACACAGCCCTCCACCATTGCCAAGGCCTGCACAGGCACAGAGTGACTCAGAGGAGGAACAACCTGAGCCTGCCCCAGTAGGCAGAAGGAGGTGTGTCCAGTATGCCCTGGCCTTGGCAAACAGGCAGTACATAGCACATACACTGACACAGGAGGGATCCAGGGAACAACACCTCTCTCTGACTCTCACATACAGTAAAGTGATGCCAAACAGTATACTACCTGTGCTCAACCATGTGTAGGGAGTGTACTATGTGCATCCGACATAGGTATCCCTGCAGCACCACCCTCAATACTGGGACACCCACAAGGTAAGTGACTCACACATGCCAGTCAGGGGGGTTTACATACCCAACAACAGTCACAGCCAGCAGGACAGGTGTAGACAAACACAAACAAAGGCTGTGCTATGGCCTCTGAATGAGGCCTATGGGTAACCCCCCCAGCCCTACACAGACAGCCTACAGCAGGTCAGGCAGTGGGATGTCAGTTGTGAAGGGTAGGAAGTCAGAAACAAATATGTAGGTAAATAAAAGCTAAGATCTGTAGTACACTGGTATGCCTCTAGTCAGCATGATAGGTAAGACTACAGAATGAAATGGAGTACCTGACATACCAGTACAGTCATAGCAAATGTGTACAAGTTGTCAGGTGTGCCCCCCATCCTACGTAGACATGTAGTAACAGTCAGATGTGCACCCCCAATCCTGTGTAAAAATGTAGAAATAGTCAGGTGTGCCCCCCCATCCTACATAGAAATGTAGTAACAGTCAGGTGTGCCCCCCCCAAATCCAGTTTAGAAATGTAGAGATAGTCAGGTGTGCCCCCCCATCCTATGAAAAAATGTAGTAACAGCAGGTGTGCCCCTCAATCCTGTGAAGAAATGTAGAAATAGTCAGGTTTGCCCCCCCATCCAATGTAGAATGTAGTAACAGTCAATGCCAAATGTTCAACGGATACCCTGCAGAAACAGTATGCTACCTGTAGATGTACAACACATAGGTCAGCACTGCAGTACAGACTACCTGGACTTGATCCACACACACAATACAGACGGGAATACTGGCCATGCTCACACACTTAGAGAAATGAAGGCAATGTCAGTCAACAACATAGTGAAAGGTCATACTGGGCATGCTCACACACTTAAACACATGAAGGCCATGTATGCAAACACCAGTGGACCAGACATATCTGACAGTTGCAGATGTTAGTGCAGACACTCCTCAGTATACACCACACATGCTTTGCACACACAGTGGACAGGAATACAGATATATATCTAAGGACAATACACTATAATAAGCCAAAGGTAGATGTACATAGATGTGTGGAAGAGGGTGACTATGACAAGGAGCCATCCAGGCCTGTCCCACCCAGCACACAGCCAAAGGGCTACAACCACATGAGGTTCAGATGTCACTCACTGTAGATACTAGCCACCGGTATCTGTCAGCATTACAGACTATGTGGTGCATGTGCTAGCTGTGCAACATGACTGTACAAGGAAGTAGTCATCTAGCAGTTGTATACATGTACCTGTGGAATATGACCCTGTGAATGCCCGCATGTGGTGAGTCAACCTCTAAATGAATGAGTTATGGCCCATGCACAGACACTGCCCTCCCCATAGCCCTACTATGACAAGCCTGCTGAGGTCATCCACTGTGAAATACACGTTTGCGAGAATTGTAGCCCAATAATCTCTGTGGCGCATCCCATAACTGTGTACTGCTGTAGTGTGATAAACTAGTTAGGTAGGAGTTCCAATACTAAACATGGCAAGTGTGTATGTGTTTGTGTGTGTGTGTGTGTGTGTGTGTGTGTGTGTGTGTGTGTGTGTGTGTGTGTGTGTGTGTGTGTGTGTGTGTGTGTGTGTGTGTGTGTGTGTGTGTGTGTGTGTGTGTGTGTGTGTGTGTGTGTGTGTGTGTAGAGAGCAATGCTTTTTGGGGTAGTCACACTCCCTACAACTCAAATGCTCTACTTTGGTAAGGCTGCTGATGTCATCCACCTAGAAATACACCTCTGGGAAGGTTGTAGCCCAGTAATCTCTGTAGCACATCCCATAACTGTGTACTGCTGTAGTGTGATAAATTAGTGAGGTAGGAGTTCTAATCCCAGGCATGGCAAGTGTGGGTGTGTGTGTGTGTGTGTGTGTGTGTGTGTGTGTGTGTGTGTGTGTGTGTGTGTGTGTGTGTTCGTATGTGTGGAACAATGCTTTTTAGGGTAGTCACACTCCCTACAACTCAAATGCTCTACTTTGGTAAGGCTGCTGATGTCATCCACCTAGAAATACACCTCTGGGAAGGTTGTAGCCCAGTAATCTCTGTAGCACATCCTATAACTGCGTACTGCTGTAGTGTGATAAATTAGTTAGGTAGGAGTTCTAATCCCAGACTTGGCAAGTATGTGTGCATGTCTGTCTGACTCTGTCTGTGTAGAGAGCAATACTTTTTAGGGTAGTCACACTCCCTACAATTCAAATGCTCTACTTTGGCAAGGCTGCTGATGTCATCCACCTAGAAATACACCTCTGAGAAGGTTGTGGCCCAGTAATCAGTGTAGGGCATCCTATAACTGCATATTGCTTTAGTGTGATAGAATAGGTATTTAAGTGTTCTAATCCCAGACCTGGCAAGTGTGTGTGTGTGTGTGTGTGTGTGTGTGTGTGTGTGTGTGTGTGTGTGTGTGTGTGTGTGTGTGTGTGTGTGTGTAGAGAGAGCAATGCATTTTAGGCTAGTCACACTCACTACAATTCAAATGTCCTACTTTTGCAATCCTGCTGATGTCATTCCCTGTGAAATGCACATTTGGGGAAGGAGAACCCCATTAATCTTCATGGTGTGTCCTATAACAGCATCATACTGTAGTGTGATATAGAACTTTGGTAGGGGTTCTATCTCCATACATGGCACTGGTGGATGTTTTGTGTGTGTATCTATGTTTGTGTAGGGAGCAATGCATTTTAGACTAGTAACACTCACTACAATTCAAATGCCCTACTTTGGCAATCCTGCCGATGTCATTCACTGTGAAATACACCTTTGGGGAAGGAGAGCTCCAGTAATCACCATGGCGTGTCCTATAATGGCGTAGTGCTATAGTGTAATATACTAATTAGGTAGGAATTCTAATCCCAGACATAACAGGTGTGTCTGTGTGCATCATTCATATCCTGTGTGATGGCGGTGGTGAGTGTGTTACAACTGGACTCAATGTGGAGCGGATTTTGCAAACTTCTTATTTGGTGGGCCAAGTATATATCACAATGTCCACTGTACAGGGATAACAGATGTGAGGTTGGGGTGCAAATCCATACCCCTAAATGTGACATCAATGCCAGCTGAACAATGTTAGCAAGCCTTGTATTACCCGGGGTAAACTCTCAACCCATATCTCATAAACACACAAACACTTACCTAGGCAACAGCCACTATGTTGGCAGTACCCTGCATATTGCCCCCTGATAGTAACTATGGTGTGATTGCAGTGGGCTACAGAGGACATTGCACCCTGTCCATAAGTCCAATAGGCATGTACATACTGACAGTGAACCTCCCCTATGTTCCCCACTGGACACCTGCAACACCTGTGGTGCCATCAGATGTGACCCACAAAGGGCATAACATGCATGAAACACAAGCCCTGTATGGACAGATGGCACTGACACCAGGAAATACTGGTATCATGCTATCAATGTAGGTGCAGGGCCAACACACTGTCCATGAACAGTTCCCGCCACATGAGGCCAGGACTGGCACATCTGATGATAATGATCAGTGTACACAACATAGGCCAGACACCCCAGGTACAGCTCCACATGTCACTGTACATGCATGTGGGAGGTGTGCACACCCCAGATGCTGTCCATATCATGGACTAAGGAACAAATACATGGCAAGCAATGCACAGCATTGGCCACACGCAATAGTCACCCAGGTGACTCGATGGTGAATACAATACCCACCTGTGTGGGCAACTCCAGACACTACAGCCCTGAGCCACAATACAGACCATTGTCATGTGGCCTGATGCCAAGGTATACCCATCACCTAGCCTTCTATAGCCATCTGGCACCGTCAACCACAACACACCCATGTAGCAGTGCACACATGCATGTCAGTACTGGCACCCATGTCTGTGTGTCTGGTGTATGATGCGTATGATCACATTCACACTCACTACAACCCCCATTGGCATACTTAAGTATGCTGTCTGATGTCAGACACCTCCACATACCCTTTGAACATATAACCTCTGTATGACCCCTGTGGTGCATGTGATACCTACACAGTACTGTGTTGTGGCAATCCCACTAGTGATGAGTTGTATTCCTGGCCCTGCCAAGTGTGGCAATGTGTGTGCATCCCTGTGAGAGTGTGGCTGTGTTGACGCTGACACCTGTTCATGTAGGCAGGCACAGGTACTACACCTACCACATAGCTACCATATCCCTGCTGCAGATGTCACTCACCATCACATATAAGTTCTGAGGGCTCCCCAATGTGTAACCTATGTGGTGCATCCAATAACTGCATGGACATGTGATAGCACTGCATAGTCATTGCGGGTTTGATACCCTGTACTGGTAGGTGTGTGACACAAACATGCTTAAGTTTTACTCTCCCACCCCTCCCTGGCTTTTCTGTGCCTCTGTCTGCCTCTCTTACTCCCTCTCTGGTGGATGTGGAGTCTTACACCTGTTTTGCTTAGGCAGCAGCATCTGTATTTTAAGTGATGCTCAGGATCAGCTGATGGCCTCTGCATGAACTGCAGCCCTCCTCTAGCTGATTGCATGTGGAACAGCTGTGGTAACATTCCCATAGCCAATTGCATGGAAACACACACCAATATCTAGGAACATCATGTTGCTGTTGGGTCTTTCATTCACTGTGAGCAGGAACTCAATATATTTGGCAAACGGCATCTCAGATGGAGTGGGGTGTACCTCTAACAACACACACTGTGAAGACAAGCCAACACACAGGAGGGGGAATGTTGCCTGACATGACTACAGACTGTAAGTGCTGCTATACTGCATTTGGAGTAATGTTGGTTTAACAGGGTGTGCGTGGATATGGCTGTCTTACATGTTTGCATACCTGCCATGTCAGTGCTATGTTAATGAGGGAACACCCATTTGTAGGGCCATCTGCAGACTGGCCAGTATGTGGTGCCTTTTGTTTCAGGTGTTACCCACTGAATACCTATCCGTGAACTGCAGAAGGTAGTGTGAGGATTGCAGTCTGTAGATGATGACAGCCATGAGAGTTACTGACTTCAATTCCCTCATAGGACATATGGTGCAACAAACCCTGTTACAATAGTAAATGTATGAGGTTAGCACAACAACATGTCAATATTGGCCCTGTGTATGTGCCTCCAACCACAACCCTGACAACCTTTGTACATATGTCATGCAGTAAGGGCTGCATATGTACTGGACACCATAATTAGTGACATCATATCTGGTAACAACCCAGTGAGATATCAGACTGCTACACATGTAATGTATAGTAGGGGTTATATTTAATGACATAACCTGGAAATTCTGTGGTTGTGTGTACATTACTGAGGTCTGTGTACTTATGGTGATTGTCTGCAGTGTGTGTATTGTTAATATGTACCTTGGCCTGTGTACAGACTGTGGTAGATGTCATTGTTCTTGGTCCTGTTCTATCTGATTTAACATGCTGCTCCACTGTATGTTACCCTATCGGCTAACATGTTTGTAGGGCTATACATGCACAAGTCCTATACCACAGACAGGCAATGGACCACAATGTGTAGAGGCCCAGTATATGTAGGGTTAGTGTGTGGGTGGCACATATGAGGTTGGTGTTGAACAGATAGTCCATATACTGTAATAATACGCGAGTATGCCATATGTAGCTGTGGCTGTGTTCACACTGGTTGTGGTGATGCACTTACACACAGGTGTATGTTATTCTGTGCAGTGCCATGCCTGTAGAGCCTGCTATGCCATACAGACTGTTCTGTTTGTCAGTGTGCTTGTGATGGTGTCAGTTATGCCTTGTTATGTAACAGTTACATCACAGTGTGTCAACTGAGGTCTTTACCCCCGAGGGATTGTCTTCAGAGTGTAGTTAGAGGCTGCTGAACTATACACCTGCATTACTTACTGTTGATTCTTTGGTATCCTGTGGCCCAGTCTGTCTTTACTATTGTACTACTTGATGGCCTAGGCCTGGATAGCAACATTTGTTCCGGACTACTGTATTAGTATACCTGTTTCACAGTTGCATTACTCAGTTTATATGGATCACCGTGTCTAAACAGCTATATGACATGGCATATACAACTGTAATAGTACACAAATAAAGCTTTCCCATTTATGCACACCTGTGTGTGGTGTTATAGCCTTTGATATCTCTGTGGGTATATGTTGCAGGCAATGAATGTCATTTGTATGGGTGGCTCATTCAGTCTCCAGTTGGTAAGGTGGTAACTGTAGGAATAGTGGCTGTTTCATATTGTGTGCACGTACTACATATGTAACTTAATGTACATATCTCTGCGTGTGTATGTGTAGTTACATATATATCTATATATATGTATACATATATATGTATATATATATATATATATATATATATATATATATATATATATATATATATATATATATCTGTATCTGCATATATGTGTTTGTGTATATGTATCCTAGGGATGCCCATGCCGTGTCTGGTCCTGGTTATGGGATCTGCAACACTTGGTAGTATATTGTAGGGGGGACATGTTTGGCTTCACCCCCACCCCCCCAACTATATATACTAACTCCAGGGTTGCACTACATTGGGAGGGAACAAATCCCTGTTATTTGCCTTAAATTCCTGAAAGTAGTCGTTGTCATATATATATATATATATATATATATATATATATATATATATATATATATATATATATATACATATATAGATATGTTGTATCTATTTAGATATTAATATATTTACACACACACACACATACATTTAAATGTTGGAATACATTCTCTGTACTGTTGAATGACTGGGCTGGATGGTATGCTTTTGAAAACATTAGGGTTGTGTATCTCTGACCTGGCTTAGTGGTAAATCACTTGGGCTATGGTGTATAGAGTCCTGGGTTCAAGCCTTGCAGAAGCTGTTTATTTTTTTGCTGGGCAGAACATGGGCCATTGGATATAGAGTGATTAAGGCACTTTAAAGCAGTTATAAGCGGGTTTGCGGGGGTTGCACGGAAGTAAGCACTGCTAACTTCCGGTTACAGTTTCTTATACTCTGTTAGCTTCTGAAGTGCTTAACCTGTGTAGACATTGCTTACCCCTGCACAAACATGCTTAAACCCGCTTAGTGCTGCTTAAAAGTGTATACTCCCACTTACCCCCGTGTTAATTTCTTTAAAAGAAAAGAAAAAGGGGTTGATAGGAAAGTGGTGAAAAAGGTGCACAAAGAGAGAAAGACAGTAGGGAAAATAGCCAGGGATGTGCAGGAAGGGTGTAGGGAAGGTCCATAGCTGCCCATTTTTTCTACAGCAGCAGCTGTTCATATACACTGAATTTGGAGGTAGACTTAGACACTCAAACCCCTGGGAGTGGATGAGGACAACAATAATATGTTGTAATGCCAATTAGACCAGATTACATGTGTCCAGTGGACACGTATACGAAATGGACAGCTATGTATGGGGCGAGATTTATTTGTGGGAACAGATTGCCCTTTTTTCAGATATATTTGGGGAGGTAGGTTGGGTAGGTTAACAGACAAGACAAGCAAGATGCATACAGGGGCAGTATATGACACATGTGGGGGTAAACACCTTGATGGGGAGGGGTGTTGGGATATCGGAAACCCACAAGCCCCCTAGTGGTAACAGTGGGACTGAGATCCCCACCCATGGACAGTCACCACTGCACCTTCAGAGCCCCGAAGGTGGCTGTCCTGGGGTCTGAGTCGCAGAGCCAGGCTGACCCTTGAATTGCGACATGTGGCCCTTGAACTGGCGTTGAAGATCACCAAACTACTAGTTGATCACTCTACGCATTACGGCCCATACCTGGCGAAGGGTGACAGGTACCTGTCCGTGCCCTCTCCCAGGGCGGGCAAGTCCCATCCCCTGAGGTGGTTCCACCCAAAGGTGGTGCAGGACCAACGGACAGGGAGGTCCCGGGTTGGGCTTCAGACATGCTGGTGCCCGGTGCCACGACCAGCTGAGGTGGGCCAGGTGGGTCCGCTGGGACCCGCCTTCCCAAGCGTGCTATAGTGTTTAGATTTCACCATCATATGTGGGTTAGTAATAGTCAACACATTCCAGGGTTAGGTTAAACAGCATGCGTAGATATTCCCATTAACCTAGATACCAGATACGGAACAGTTGCATGGCAAACTGAACACATGCATATATGGGACCACAGTGGTAATAAGAACAGCATGCAGGTACATTGATGGCACCATGCCACCAATGTTGGAATAATTCAATATAGCACATGCATGGGAACCATTAAAATATTTATCAAACAATTGGACATTATCAGAGTCATTACATACCAGTTGGGGTGGGTATGTTGATTATTGTTGGAGATATGGTGGGGGGAGAGAAAGATGTCAATTAACAACTAGTATATTCCTGTAGTCCACATTACTTTCCTAGTCACTGCTATTATCTGTACCTTACAAGTCTTATTACACTAACCTATAGCCTTGGTTTGGACAGTGATAAGGCTGTCGTCATCGTTACACATGAACTGGTTTTACCTGCAGTATACACCTCTTACCTGGTATACCTGTGGAGGGACTGTTTGTTAACACTAACTAACTGTTTCTACACATACTCCCAGATTCCGGGTTGATGTTTTGCACATAGCTATCCATCTCTTTCTGCACAGACTCTGGCCATGTGTTGACCACATGCTGGTGTGCCGGGACATATCTAGAATATTGCCCTCTTCCACCTTTAGTGACCTGACACACACATATACATGCTTTCCTACACAGTTATATTATGTACCACAGTGTGGGTGACAGCGAGCACTGATACTTTATTATTCAGAGAAACTGCAACATTCACAATTCCCTACAATACCAGAGTGAACAGTACCAGTACAGGTTATAATGGTCTGTATTCCTCAGCACAGTGTTCGTATCCAATGTACCTGTGGAAGCAATGCTTGTTAGCACTTCCTGACTGTTGCCACTCAAAGTTCTGGATTACACATTAGTATTATGCACATACATCTCACTCTGTTAATGTATGCACTCTGGTCACAGCTTGACAACATGGGAGTGTAGATAAGACATACTTGAAATATTGCTCTCCTAACAGTTTCGGGGGTTGCTACAGTGACAGGTGTGTTCTCATAGATGTTTGACAATCACTTGTATTCCCTGTTTGCTGGCTAAACATCCAGGATCATCCCACAGACTTACCAGGGGGACAGGCATCAGATATGGGCAAATATATTGGACATTCTGGCCTCATCTGTACAGTTGTGTGGTATGATTCTGTATGCAGCTTAATTCAATTCCCAGGATTCAGACCATGGCTGTGTCTGCTACAACTTAAACACTGTCCATCACAGTTGTGTCTGCTATATAGATATTGCTGTATATCTCCTATCTGCTTTCTGTCTTATTCATCCCCTGTGCTTTTGCATTCTGACCTTGTATTAAAACACTCTTATATAGATTTCCTAGACAGTTATATGTTGTAGGACAGTGTGGGTGACAGTGATGTGTAATACCTCATTATTCAGAGCAACTGCATATCATTCTTGTATTGCTAGGCACAGTGTTGGTACCTGTGGGAGGAATGTTTATTAGCACTACCTGAATGTTCCCACACACAATACCAGATTCCACATTATTATTATGCACATACATCTCACTCTTGTTACTGTACACACTCTGACCACAGTTTGACAAGTTGGGGTGTAAATGGGACATACGTGGCTTCTTACTCGCATAATGTATTGGGGAGTTGTTAGTGTGCCAGCTTTGTTCTCATAGATGTGTGTCAGTCAGTTTTATTTCCTGTTTGCTGCCTATACGTCTGGGATCATTCCACTGATTTCCCAGGGGGACCAGTTGATAGGCAACAGATATGGGCCACTTTACTGAACATTCCGGACACATCTGTACAGTTATGGGATATGACTCTGTATGCAGACTACTATCACTGGCAGGAGTCGAACCATGGCTGTGTGTGTTGAAAAAACAACAGTTCACATCTCAGTTGCATGTGCTATTCAGCTTTTGTTGTCTGCATGTTCACTGTTTACTGTCTATGTGTGTCTCTCAGTTGTACTAAATGGCCACTGGGGATTACACCTGTCATATACAGGCATTCCTACACATTCAATTTATGGTACACAGTGTGGGTAACAGAGTGCTTACTACAACAGTACTATTACATGATTGCAAATCTGCATTACTATATGATACCAGAATATACACATGCAGTCCAGTAGTTAGACCTGTTTTGTCAGGCTATTACAATTTATTGACATACAAACAATATGAGACTCTTCCTGCCATATACTTTAGTGTATGCAGTACTTGACTTGAACAATACAGGTTTTATACAGGCAATTAATTTGCTATTACTTTTAGTTTTATTTCCTATGACAGTAAATGCATGAGTATTACTGACCTGCCTCGCGTCGCAACCTCGCCAGGTGACTGATGTGGGCCTCCTGGTTCGTGGCCTGCTCCATTGCAGCTGTGGGGGAAATAAGAGGAATATTTAGCCATACATATCCATGATATACCCGAGCTGGCAATTATTACACACATACTGGGGTGATACTTACACACAACTGGAACATCCCCTGCTGCCCTAGCCTCTTGCAGCCACTTCTCCAAGAGGTCCCCCTTACACTGTTTCAGGTCAGCATAGTGGTGTCTGACCTGCTCACCAGTTCGGGGTATGCCAGTGGCACTAGTGAGGCCATGTGCGAGACGGTCCCAGGCCTCCACCTTATATTAGGAGCCCTGGTACTGGCCCTGCAGCAGTGTCTGATCATGGTCTTTGACAAGGAGTCCTGCCATGACCTTGGACTCCTGGATGCACCAGCGCTGTGCCTGAAAGCGCACACCTTCTCCCCTTACTGCCATAGTGCTTGCAAGAGGAAGCCACAACCAGTTATGAAATGTATTCCCGCCTCTTGGGATTAGGTAGGGCCGATTTCCTGCACTTTTCCGTGATTGGCCGGTTTTGAAAAGGCTAGACTATGGGCAAACCTGCTTACCTACAGTTGGCATTGTTTAAAGAGGTATTCCACTGGACACAATGAGTTAGCTGCTCTACATATTGCTTACACCTCCTAAGCTGCCCTGTGAAATGTTTAGCATTGCTTACATTAGACTTTGCATTATAATTCCTTTTTGGCATTGAGTTATTATTCATTACACCTTATATTTATGCCTGGTATCCATGATTAATGTGTATGTACACTCTATGGGGTCCTTGTGTTTTATTGGGGAATTCAACACTCTGTTATAATTATACCTCACTTTTGGGTTTACTGCTGTACTCCAATTCAAATATTTATGTTATGTAGGGGGTTATGGAACATATGACTGTATACTGATTCCTTTCACAGGTTCAGTTTTGTTTTACTATGGTGAGGACTTGTTTGCTGATACCTTGCTCTTCTGTACTTCTGTGATGGCTTGGTGGTTAACTACTGTGACTATAATGTATAGAGTCCTGGGTTCGAGACCTGCATGGCTGTTTATTTTGTTGATGGGCTGAACAAGGGCCATTGGATACAGAGTGATTAAGGCACTTTTGAGCATTTGTAAGCAGGTTTGCATGACGGTAAGCACTGTTAACCTGCAGTTACATCTACTTACAGAGAGTTAGCTTTACAATTGCTTAACCAGTGTAGGCATTGCTTACCATTGTGTAAACGGGCTTAAGCCCTCCTACTAGTGCTTAAATATGCTTACTACTGCTTATTTGTGCTAAAACCTGCTGACTAGTGCCTTATTCATTATGACACTGACACCTCACATGTGCATTTACTGCAGTACTCCAGTTCATGAAAATGTTATTTAGTTGGTTATGCAACATAAATATTACTCATAACATGCTTTGCCATGAAAAATGGAATGTGCTGCAGTGGGACTCGAACTGGAAATGCCTGCTCGTAAGGCAAATGCTCTGCCCACCACACTATAACTATTCAATTTAATTTACATATATCTTCCTTGTTATCCTCTTCAGCAATTTAAGCTACATTAACCGTAGCTAAGCGATGGGCACACCCGTGCACCTACGGTTAGCTTTAATTGGATTTAAAAAAAAAATAAAGGGTTTCTTCATTTTATTTATATATACTGTTGCTGTTGTACACAATGGAGACTGTTGGTGGGGATATGCAGTCACCTGTGAGCGGTCTCGCTCATTTCATAACACTTTCTGCTGTTTTTCATTGCGAGGGCATGTATATTCTGAGAGCTCACCTCTCAGACACGCTCTCTGCACTCTTACATGCTCCATGTAAACCTAGGAGCACAGGCAGCGAGCCTAATTACTATGCATGGCGCACTGCCGTCCTGCTCCTAAATGGTCGCCTCCATGCAGGACTAAGCTAGTTCTGCATGGAAGAATAGTAAATCCGGGGGTTTATGTACATCCTTCTCACTCTGCATTTAGGGGCAGGTTTGCCTGTATCCAATGTAATATTTGCTCACACTTTTATAAAATCAGTACTTTTTATGATCAAGAATCCACAAAGATGCTTTAAAATAAAACCTTTGTGATATCTTTTTAGAAAACTGCAGAGCCAGGGTATGCTACATTGGACAGAAAACCTGTCCCCAAAGAAAGAGAATCAGGGAATATCTCAGAGACATTAGATGCTAAAACCCCTACAACATTCTTTACAGACATACATACATTACAACACCACACTGAAATATTTAATTTACATGGCATTGACAAGTGCTTAATTAAACAAGTAGATGCTAACTTTCGACATGATGATTTATACCACAAAGAGCACTATTTATTCCAGGCCTGAATTATTCTTTTTAGCAATGTTTCTGGATTACATAACTTTATAATAAATACTAATATACCATTCAGTCTAGGTTGATTTTGATATCTTTTATATGAAGGTTCTTACTCTTGATTTTTGCCATATTTGACATATTCCCCAGGATTCAATAAACTCCATGTAGGCTTTGCACAGAGCCTACATAGAGTTTACATGTTAGGGCGATGGTACCCGGTGCATGATGGCATGCAATGCATATTAATGAGGCACGGCACACCTAAGCTAGGTATTGTGGCCAGCAACAGTGCTGCTGGCCAGAAAACCATGTAAGCGAATGCAGGTATTAATTTCATGTAAAATAGGGCACCTACGGTCCGGGGATTTGCACAGAATGCCACAGTCACCACCAGGGCTTCACAGATAGCTGTGAATCTGTTACTACAACATAATTCCACAAAGGCCAACATAATGCAGGGACATTTAACCAGAAATAGGAACATATTTGCTATAGATGCCTCATAGACATGTGGTAGAATGAAACTCAAACATACCTGTTAACTCCTTTGAGCAAGATATGTGGACAAAAGCATGCATAATAGGGGAAAAAGGCCCAAAATAGAGACAGATATTTAATATTGCACTTCCAAACTAGAAAGTTGATAGAATAAATAGGTTGTACATTAGCACAAACTGTCTGAAGAGCATGAAGTTTGAAACTCAAATGTTAGTCATCAGTTTCTGACTTAACAATGGCATGGCAATGATTTGCCAGAAATCAAAAATGTTATGAGGAAAAGATCACAAATATGTGACAAAATCTGGACATTCTGCACAAATCAGGACAGTTGAGAGGTATGCTCAAATGTATGTAATACTGAGTTACATCAATGCAGAGATCTTCCCAGTGATATGGCAGAAAGCCACAAATTTGATAAGGAAAATATCTGGACATTCTGGGAATATCTGGGCAGTTGAGAGGTATGAATTTGAAGTATATGGTCCAAGCACAGTACAGGACAGTGTACCTACAGTGCAGAGTATTGTGATATCCCACTCCTAGCATTCTGTACTGAAGCTGTGTTACTAATCTGTAACAAGACATGGCCTGCCATGTAAAATGATCACTCAGGGGAAGTGTGTGCATTGGATAGGGATACACAGATGAATTGTAGGACTGAACACAGGGAAAGAGAGCAGGTGAAATTCCCTCATGTACAGCCGAGGATGGAATGTCAGTGGAAGATGGTTACAGCAGCAACATCAAGTGCATATCTGTATGGTACAGTACGGATTGTACAGTGAAAATGTGTTGTCTATGACTGTCACACAAGGTGACATAACAATGAGGAGGATGTGTGTGTGATAAGCATCCTTAAAAGAATAACGCAGAGGATATCCATCAGGGATCTGACATACAATTGGGGTAGGGTGCATATTATAAAGCTGTGCAAACTGATATGCCTGAATATGAGTGTACTCTCAGCAGAGGTCTCCAGTAAGGTGGCCACATGTAAAGGATCATGGAAAACATAACAAGAAACAACAACAATAATGGACATCAGGATAATACCACCACTAATTCCATGCCTCTGACATAACATATGTGATGTGGAGTGATAAGAGATGAAACTACACACACACACACACACACACACACACACACACACACACACACTTGAACAACTATTATGATACAGCCACACTCTGCGAGGGTAACCATGCACACTGTCCTGGCACTATAATGTCTGCAGTAGGTGTTAGGAGGGACATTGCTATACCTATATGCAACAGTATGGGCAATACAGGCTAATTCCCTTGTGTGCATGGCATATACATATAAGGCACAATCCACACTGTTACAGAAGAGATACATGCCATTAATGTTGTCAAACATCTATGTATGTAGTGCATGCATAAGCAGAACAGGTAGCTCACATGCATATGGTGTAACAACTTGATTGGTGTTCTGCACCATCCAACAGTCCTGTATATTCCATAGAAAGAATAGCTAGGTATGGCCAATCAGCTGTGTGACAGTGCACTGTGACAAAGGTGGTATACTTCAGTTACACATCACTTGAAGATGTATAGGGAGGTATATGAAGAAGGGTACATTGTACACAGTTACTGGTGTGATGAAGGCTGGGAACCTCAATGGTATTATGACCTGTGATGTGTATGTCCTTCACATACATGGCACTTGTGTTACATTCAAGGCAGGAGTCAGCACTGTGACCACATGCTGGTCAATTTACCACTTACCCTCTACCCCAGGACATAGGTCACATACCTACTGGTCTGATTATAGGGTGTAATGTCCACATTATACTTATATGGTGTGTCTGTTTCATGATTCAACAACTTCCTCCGTGTTTTTTATCAATGCAGGTGTTGTCATGGCTGTGACAGCAGTTTTTGGTATGTGTTGATACTGTCTGTATTATACTAATATCACAGTTGGAGTCAATGATTGCCCACAAGCTGTAGTCCTTCAGGCAACTATTTGGACACAGCATGTGTATGTCATCTTAACTAATGGGCAGGAAAGGGCCTAGCAGACACCCCTGATGTACTGACCTGACCACTGGACCTGAGATATAAGTCACATCACACATTTCAACATAGTGAAATGCCACATGTGTCATACACTGGTCTACCCATTTGGTGATATAGCTGTTTATGGCCACATGTTACAGTATTGATTGAATACCTCAGTGTGGATGCATGTCAATGCCTTGGCCTGTTCATTTTCCACAAAATGATACTGTTGTCAACATGCATGCCCTTGATGACCTCTTTGAGGACATCTATCAGATGCAACAAACCTGACATAGCATAAAAAACTCACACAGGTCTGTTGCACATATCTGGAATATTATTAGTGTGTATGTAGAAGAGGTCCATGATGACATACTAGTCTACCTCACAGTCAAAGAGAGTCAGGGTATCTCTATATGTGCATGCATCAGGTGCTGTCTCCCAACTCAGATGGATGCATGTTGATATATGCCCTTGTATGGGAACACAGGCATGTGGGGTGTGTGTTAAACTGTGTATTCAATTGTATCAGGAAGTTGTTTGTGCTGAGTCATGCCATAGGTGATCTGTGATGTTGTCACAGCCCATTGATTCCATATGGTAGACCTGGATGAAGGTAAGACAGTGCATACTGCCTATTGTGATCTGGCCTAGGGTTTTGATGCAATCACACACACACATGCAGGTATCAGTGAGAAATTCCCAAGCTGGGGATTAAACCTAACATCAGTTAATGGGTAGCCATTTGACTCACTGACAGAACATATCATATGAAAGCTGATCGATCAACTTGTATCATTAGAGCTGTCACCATTGACAAACCTAAGGGATCTGTGCTTGGCCCTTCACTGTTTGAATGGTATATCTTGACAGCTCTGGCTAAAGTATATGGCCTTTGGCTTACCAAGTTCACTGATTCTTGCATATTGTGTGCAATCATTGAGTCCACAAACAATGATAACATAGTATAGAATAAACTAACACACACAACTGAATGATAACAAAGGCATACGATGTAAAAATAAATGCAGAAATGTGTGTTTGTAATGTTGTCCATCTGAAAAGTGGAGTTCCATGTTAACCACAGAATTGATAACAGTGCTGCTATGCAGAAATCTAGTGATGCAAACAATGGGAACACATGTAGATAGCAATCTGAACTTTGACCATCAAGTGTCCACACTGCTATTGAAAGCTATGTTATGCACATCATAAGTAGTAAAACCTCGTTACAACACTAATAGAGTATAATGCTCTTTTTTACGAGTACCTCACCAGACACATGTAGCAGCTGAAGAGACCACAGGGCTTTCTCAGCAAGTTAAACAGGGCCTACAGACCATGCCATGATGTATGTGGATAGATTAAAAGCCATGTCACTGTAATCTTTATTGTATAGGAGGCAGTGATTTCTGCCTGGCCTCCAAGCCAGTCTCTGACCCTGCCCTATTGGAAGTACTGCATATCCAGAAATGTGATATAGCTGATGACATTGGCAGTGTCTGTTGAGGAAAATATAACAGTGTCCCACATGTTGGTGTAAAATGCTGTCTGTAATGTCAAGCAACAGCTGACACACACACACACACACACACACACACACACACACACACACACACACACACACACACACACGTGACTGCAGTGAGAATAGAACCCCTACCTATCTAATTACACAGACTACAGAACCCAGTACTTTACACAAGCATCATGGCACAAGTCAGATTTATGCAGGACTGCAGGTGAACTTATACTAGACATCATCAGGCCATTGTGGGAGACAAGATGTTGGAAGTCCTGTATGAAATGGATGTGTAGGCAAAGGCAATAATCAAACTACTGTCATTCCATGACATTGGAGCAGTAACTGTGGGATACACACTTCTGCTTTTCTGTCTAGACACACACACACACACACACACACACACACACACACACACACACACACACACACATATACACACACACACCACACACACACACACACACACACACACACACCAAATTAAATGCAGTGAGAACAGAACCCCTACCTACGTACACAGACTACAGAACCTAGTACTTTATGAAAGCACCATGGCACAAGTTTGAATTATATAGGCATACAGGTGAACTTAAAGTCAATGACATCAGCAGGCCATGTGAGAGACAAGAGGTTGGGAGGCCTCCGTGAAATGCATGTGTAGGCATGTGCAAGTATCAAAATATTGGCAATCCATGATATTGGAAAAGTAACTGTAGGATACATTCTTCTGCTCTGCTGTCTAGACACACACACACATACAACTAGTCCACTGCAGTAAGAACAGAACCCCTATATGTCTAACTACACAAACTACAGAACACAGTATGTTACGCAAGCATCACAACACAAATTTGATTCATACAAGAGTGCATGTGAACTTATAGTAGATGACATCAGCATGCCATTTGGGGGCAAGAGGTTAGTAGGCCTGCATAGGCACATAGCTTCATAGGTTCATATGAGGCTACTAGCCTAATAACACAAGGATGTTTAGCAACCTAGCTGTGTAAAAACACAAGTACCTTTATTGAGCATAGTTGGATGGTCATTTTTAGCACAGCAGGTTTGTGAGCAGCACCAACTAGCCTGTCCATGAGGGACATAGGTACCAGCCCAGAGATGACTTTACAATCACCAAACCAGGTTGTGCTTGAACAGGGTCAATGAGAAGCACTGCTTCACATGCAGTGGAAGCCTATTACAGAGGAGTGTGAATCATTGTGGGATATATCTGTTTCTCCAGCATTTTCTGTTTGTGTCACAGGCTAGGTTGAGAAACCTAGGGCAAATTATTCTTGTGCCAATTGAATTGCAGATGTCCATCATTTCCAGAAGGGAAGGGTCTGAGACTATTCTGTAGGCCAGCCATAGGTCACCTCTCAGCAGCCTGCATGATACAGAGTACAGGGGCAGGTTTATTTATTTATTCATTTATTTATTTTATTTCAATTTGATGACCAGGGAAGTTCACTGGGCCAAAAATAGCCCATTTTCAGTGGAGTCCCAAGGAGAAAAGAGTCAAGCAAAAAAATAATGCAGTATTACATAATACAAGATAAACATGATTATCAAGAAATGTACAGTAAGTTAAATATAAAACATATGTTCTTTAATGTTAGTAAGTTAGGTATACATTGAGTGTTGAAGAAAAAACATACTAGTACTAAATACAGTAGTTCGTCATAGGGAGTGATTAATTTTTTTATACATTGAGTACTGAAAATAAGCACAGTAGTACAGAAATGGTAGGGGAGGATTCCTATCATGGGGGTACAGGATTTAAGAGATGAATACAATAGGAAGGGAAAAGAGAGAGGGTCAGGAGGGTGCTTAGGATGGAACATGGCAAGGGCATTCCCACTTAGAAGATAGATGAGAGTACAGGTGACATTTGAAATTGTTATGGTTAGATAGATTGTGTAACAGAGAGGGAAGAGAGTTCCACTGTTTAGCTATGGAGCAGGATAGTAGTAGTTGGCCAGGTGGATGTAAGGGTTTGTAGATTTGTAGGAGGTTTTGGTTTTTGGATCTGAGGGAGTGGTTTGGTATGTAGGGTTTTAGGGCTGTAGCATGAGAGGGACAGTCTGCAGGTTTGAAGAGCTTGTGGGCAATGGTAAGTTGTAGGTATTACAGGTAGTTGGGAAGTTTAAGCCAATTGTGATCTATATTCCACCTGGTAATACACCTGCTAGCCTGGAAGACTTCTTATCCTGGTGTTCTTCCACATACTCACAATAAACCCTTATTCTGGGAGATTTCAACCTAGATTGCTTCACCTGCATATCAGAACCACCAAGTAACCTAATAAATCTCCATGGCTACCAGCAGCTAGTCCAAATTCCAACCAGATGTGATAAAAAATCTAAAAGGGAATCCATCCTTGACTGGGTCCTAACTAACAACCCCACATTGTACCCCCACACAGGCAGTCTCCCAGACACCTTAAGTGACCACAACATAATATACATTATACGTAGTAGAACAAGCATATGCAAAACCACTAACTATATATCCACTAGAAACACAAAATAATTCTCTCCTGAGGTCCTCAATACATTATGTGTAACTGTGACTGGACCCCCCCTGAAAACCCTCCCACTTGACCAGGCTGTAGCATATTTCAACAAAACATTTTTACAACACCTAGACACTGTCGCTCTATTGCACAAAATCAAGGTTAGAACCTCTACAAACCCCTGGCTCAGTAAAGAAACCAAACAAATCCTCAAGTCCAGAGACACTGCCTGGCTTTACTATCAAAAAAAAACAAAGAAACACAAAGCCTAACTAAATACCATGAACTGCGCAACCATGCAAAAAAATTCATTAGGCTGGACAAAAAAATCTTACTACACGACATTACAAACTAAATACCAACACAACCCCCAAAATTTTGGTAAAAATGTAAACCAGCTACTAAACCCACCCAAAAGTCTACTCCCAAACCAACCACCCCTGACACTGAAGCTCCCATCGAAACACAATTCAACTCCCACTTTGTGAGCTCAATTCCTTAGTATCATAGGACAGTTCCTTCCTCACTATCCCCCCCCAACACAAATAACACTAATACTAGCTTTACCCTCAAAACAGTTTCCACCACTTCAATCAAAAGCATGCTCTCCAAATTAAAACCTCATCAACAGCAGCTGACCTACTCCCCAGCTATTTCTTGAAACTCACAGCAGATGCTATTGCTATCCCAATCTACACTCTCTTAAACAGATCAGTTGTTGAAAACTATGTGCCCAAACTCTGGAAAATATCCTATGTTACACCCATACATAAAGGTGGGACCTCCACTGAACTTAATAACTACAGACCCATTGCTTTACTCTCCCCCCTGGCCAAAATCCTAGAAAAATTCATTCATACCCAGGTGCTAAAATATCTCCTAGACAGCAACATCCGGTCACCTACTCAGCATGGTTTCAGACCTGCCCATAGTACCACTGCAGCCCTCCTCTGCTTCACAGACATAGTAAACCATCTCAAAAATGAAGGCCTGCAGGTGTCAACTCTTTTTTGGATATGTCCAAAGCATTTGACACAGTCCTGCACCAAATGCTGCTAAACAAACTAAACCAATATCACCTATCAAATTCCACTCTTACCTGGTTCCAAAGCTACTTAACTGACAGGTACCAAGCTGTGAAATGGGAAAATTCTCTCTCTCCTCAGCTGCCCATAATTATAGGAGTCCTACAGGGTTTATCATAAGACCACTACTATTCACAATCTTCATAAATGTCCTCCATACCTCCACACAGCATGCATCTATCATTCAGTATGCAGATGACACTACCTTAATCTGTGCTGCACAAAACATTCCCACCCTCCTGCAAACAACTCAACTAGCATTCTCTGATGTTGAAAACTACCTTACCAAAGCCCAACTTATCCTCAGTCCAAAGAAAACTCAGCTTATGATTATAACCAGTTCTAACAAAAACACGATAACAGTCAATTCACTTTCTACTCCACAAATGCTACTCCAATCTCTCCAATGGCACAGGTTAAGCTTTTGAGAATAACCATAGACTCCCACCTAAAATTTGATAGTCACCTCAACTTAACTATTAAAAAAGTACATGCCAAACTGGGATCACTCTACCGTATCAAACCATTTCTTACCAACAACACAAGATCAGCCATTGCTCATTTCCAACTTCTATCCACCCTACTATATGCATTGCTCATTCTGACTAATCTCAACAAAACTGAACTAAGCAAAATGGAAGCCTGCTATAACAGAATTGCCCATTTTGCTGCAAATTGCTCATATAGAACTCATCACTGTACTGCTTTGAGACAGCTCCAGTGGCTTGAACTGCCCAACCTCATAACCTACAGTCAGCTCTGCCTCTGTCATTCAATCTATTACCTCCCCAATAAGTATCCTGCCCTCAGAAATGTAGTACAACATCACTCAGCCAAAAGGCCTCTTAGATCATCAAGCAAACTACTACTAGAAGTCACCAACAGCTACAATATTTTTGGAGATGCACTATATAGTAGTTCAGTGGCTAAAAAATGGAACTGTGTCCCCACTAGCATTCAAAACACATTGTCCAAAGCCTCCTTTAAAGACCTCATCAGGCAACATCTCAAGCAAAGTTGGCAGTGCCGTGATTGCTCCCCAGGCTAGTGAAAGCGGATAAGGTACACATACTAAACCTAGAGTACTTGATAATAGTTTTCAATCTTACTCACAAACACTGGCTAATCTACAGTGTATGTACTGTACCTGTGTACTATGTACGTATTCTACCTATGTTCCAAATTTCAGCTGTATACCACAAATCTATTAATTACCTTTATTTTTAAATTAAGATTTTTTTTTGTTTGTTCTCTCCACTGTAACTGTTGATGTGCTGCATACCACTGTAAAAACATGTCTTTTGTAATTTGTGTGTATACTGATCATGTCTAAATAACTAAATGTATCTGTAATTTTTCTATGCAGAGCTTTTCTCCCTGGGCCTCTGCTGAAAAAGGGCCTTTTCGGCTCAGTCAGACACCCCCGGTTAACAAATGTAAAATAAAAAATAAAATAAATAAATCATTTCAGGCTGTGGAGGGAGTGGCAGTGATGGGAATAGTTTTTTGCATTGTTTGCAAATTTGCATATTTTGTGGTAGCAGGATTCAAGTTTTAGGCCAAGTTGGAGATTGGTGAACAGAGGAGCACCATACATGAGAGAAGGGAGAAGGCAGGTGGATGCAAGTGTTTGTCGGGTAGAGGGGCTGAGGTAGCTGTTGTGTCTGTAGAGCTGAGCGATTTTTTGATGGGTTTTCTTGATAGAGGAGTGTATGTGGGTGTCAAATTTTAGGTTTTCATCAATGATGCCTAGAAGCTTGGTACAGGGAACAATTTCCAGGGGAGTGTTATTTTAGCTAATTATGGAGAATGGGTTTCTATTGATATTGGAGTTTTGGTAGGAGTAAAAAGCATTAGTTTTGTTTTGTTAGGGTTTAGTGGTTGGATTGCATCCAGGATACTGTTTTGGAGAAGGCTAGTTGGGTTTTTAGTAGTAGTTTGGTGGGGTAGGAGGCTGAGCAGATGATGGTAGAATCATCTGCATACTGGATTACTAAGGATTCGGGGATGGAGTGGTGGAAGTTGTTGATGAATACGTTAAAGAGAAGAGGACCTAGAACAGAGCCTTGGGGAATGCCAGTGGGTGTAGTAAGGAAAGAAGAGGTTGATGATTTCCATTGTTCAACTTGTTGGCATTCGGATAGGTAGCTGGAGAACCAGGCTATGGTGGTGGGTCAGAGATGTAGGGTTGAGAGCTGGGATAGGAGTAGGGTGTGGGAGATGGTGCTGAATGCCTTTGAGAGGTCTAGAAACACTGTTGATACATAATTGCCAGTGTTGCGTGCTAGGTTGATGATTTCAAGAAAGGAAAGGAGGGCAGTCATGGTACTGTGGCTGGGGCAAAAGCTGTGTTGAGTGGGGGGAGGAGATTGTTTAGGGTTAAGTAAGGCATGAGTTGTGCATGGATAGTTTTTTCTAGTATTTTAGAAAGGGGAGAAAGTATAGCAATGGGTCTGAAATTGGTAGTGTCTGTGTTTTTCCCACCTTTGTGGAGTGGGATGATGTAAGCATGGCGCCAGATGGTTGGGACATAGGATTCTTGTATGGCTTTATTTATAAGAATAGTGATAGAATAGGCTATGCTTTCTGCAGATAGTTTGAGGAAGGTAGATGGTAGATTGTCTGGTGCATTACCACAGGGTTTTAGTTTGAGGAGAAGTCTTTTTATTGTTTTTATGGGGATGGGTGTTAGGTTGAAGGGGGAGGAGGGAGGTGATTGGTTGGGGTGATGGGGGGCAGGAGGGGATGGGGTTTGAGGGAGGTCAGGGAAAGATGTGGATAGTTTGCACAATACAATCTATGAAGAATGAGTTGAATTGGATGGCAGTTTTTAGGTCGGTAAGGTTGGGGTTTGGGCAAGGGTTATCTTTATTACCAGGGTGGAGAATGGAGGAGATGGAGTCCCAGAATTTTTTAGGATTGGATGAGTGCATAGATTGAAGCTTGCAGTAGTAGGCATTGTGGTCTTTAGTTATCAGTCTAGTTGTCAGTCTTTCCATGTACGTTATGTTGGGAGGCCTGGAAGTCTACCAGGCACAACCCTGTGTTTTCTCCAATTGCTGCAGGTGTCTGCTGAGGTACAGACAAATGTGAGCATTGTACTTCATTATTGGTGTGATAAAGGTAGAGTACAGCAGAAGTATGAATACCCTGGTCTTGGATGTGATGTCCATATGTAAGATGTGCATAATGCAGACTGTGTGTGTCACCACTCTGGGCACATAGTGATGACAGTGTAGATTGCTATCAACATGTGTTCCCAAGTCTCACAACACTGTGTTTGAGCTTAGGGGGGTGCTATATATATATATATATATATATATATATATATATATATATATATATATATATATATATATCATAATTAGAAGGGGTTCTTTACTGACAAAGGGGACAATGAGTAATTGTATGCGTTAAGGTTCAGTCTGTGAGTTTGGCACCAGTCAGTAGTCTGTGTCTGCCCCTTCTGAATATGTTACCATCATTGGGAGACTCAATGTGAGCACAAACTGCAAACTTGGTAAACCACAAGCCATCTACTGTTGCCTGTGCTTCAGGTAAGTATTTTACAAACAGTTGAGGGCCCAGCACAGATCCTTATGGTATTCCACTGGTGAGTAGGCTGGTGGTGGAGGTTTACTCTCCAACTTTGAGAGTGTGTGTTCTGTCTTTGAGCCAGTTCGCTATCCATCTAGTACTATATGGCCTAATTCCCAGATGGGAGATCTTCACCATAAGATATGAATGGGGAATAGTGTCAAAGGCCTTTGATAACTTAATATAGGTGGTATGTCCTGTTATCCCTCATCCAGGTCTTACGGGTTAGTATCCCAGAAGGCCACAGGGGTCAATAAGCATGCTCTACCCTTGACAAAACAAAAATGGGTAAGGTCAAGTGTGTTGAAGGTCAACTATGTCTCTTTGGATATGGTCCATGCTGATTCTTGCACCTGCCTTGCAGATAAGGCTTTTTAGGTATATGGGACAATAGTTGTAGTTCTGCACATTACCAGACTGATATGCATTGGATAGCATGCAACATTTGATATTACATTTTGTAGAGTGGTTGATATATGTGTGGGAAAAGTACTGAGACCCCAGGGTTGCAGAGCTTGGGGGGGTGTGGAAACACATGGATGTATTGTAAATATGTGACATACTGTTAGATAGAGCCCTCAATTTGTAATATTTCCACATGTAATTTCATGTCATACACAGGAAATGGACACTAAACAGCAGTAATACAGCTTAATATATACATTTCCATAGCGTGATGAGCAGCGGTTTTGCACAACAGTTAGCAAAGTCCATACACATGCAAGATACACATGTTGCACTTAGCTAAGCAGTGAGCACATTTGAGCTGAATTGCTAAGGTCTGACAGTTAGTATTGAGTCTCTGGAATACACCTGCTACTTGTGGCAACTCATGTTAATGCAATGATACATTCCTTTTTGGGGCCAGATGGTACTGGGTTCAAATACAGCTGTATCTAATAGTTTTAACTACTTTCGCATTATCGTTGCTGCTCATTGGTGAGCGATGCACACCATCACACAATAATGCATTATAGAAAAGAAATGGGGAAGATAGGACAGTGGTGAAATGGGGAGCAAGCAGGGGGAAGAATAAAGGGAAAGTAGGGCAGGAATGTGCAGGAGGGAGGTAGGAAAGAACAGTGTAAAGTGAACATATGTGCAAAATATTAACTGAATTTGGACTGTCACCTCCAGAGAGAGGGGTGACCACAATACAATCATGTTGTACAGTCAATTGGACCAAATCAAGTGTGTCAACAAGACATGTGTGTGAAATGAATAGCTATGTATGGGATGATTTTTTTTTTTTGACAGACAGATGCCCATTTTTTTTCTTGCGAGAGAGGGAAATGTTGGGGAAGGGACATAAGTATGTCTGGGTCAGGTAAGTTGGGAAGGTGAGTTAGCAATTGCAGACAGACAAGACAAACAAGACAAGAGACAGGGACAGTGATGGACACAAAAGGTTGGGGAACACCATGATTAGAGTAAGGGTGGGGACATCCAGAACCCATGGTCAACAAGCTGGGTGACAGTAAGAATTGAGTTCTCACCCACTGGACTGTCATTACTGTCACCTCACTCCGCCGCAGTCTGAAGAACTTGACATCTCCTTCTCCCCTACTACTACTGTGTAAATTGAGGGAGAGCAGCATCTCCAGCCAGCATAGGTATGCACCAACAGTGAGGCAGACAACCCTACACACCATCCCTGGCATCTTCACAACCTCCGCTACTGCTCCTGGAGGGTATGATAGGACAAGCCTCAGGGGCAGGACTACCTAAGGGGGCAGGTAGAGCAGGGGTAGCAGAGGTGGTGCTGCCAGATTAACTCCCAGATGTGCTGGCCAAAGGTGTTGGAGATGGTGGAAGGGGGCAGGCGGATCCTGTGGGGCAGGCCTACTCCGCTATGCTGTGGAGCATTTAGTGATGTGGTACACATGGATGACATGGACACATTTTGATAAGACATAATAAAATAAAACAAAAAAAATAAATAAATAAAATAAAAAATAGAGAGAGAGAGAGACAAGGGTTGGGGTGAGAGTAAAAAAGAGATAAGATTAGTACCTTCATATGTGACATACAATGGATTAATACAATTATTTGTCTGCATTATCTTAACCTTTACTTTTAAGACTGCCACCTCCTATCAGATAACTTTTACTTTTAAGACTACCAGCTCCTACCAGGTGCACACTATACTACAGATTGCAGCAAATACTCACTGATATGTGCATATATTACACAAATGTGTGTTCCATTTATACAGATTACACTTTACAGTAGGTCATGTGTGCCACTGGTATAGAGCTTTTACTTTAAACTTTTAAGTTACACATAATTAAAGAATTAACAGTATTGTATATTTGAGAAGTGGAGTATTTGAACCCACAACCTCCAACTAAGGTCTAATATTGCACACTGTTTGTGCTACAGACTAATGTATGCATACTTGCTTTTACAGTTGAGAGATGCATGCTCTATTTGCTACAACTGTATAAAATACCAAAAAAGCTATCTTTAACTTTTAATGCTACAATAACACTACTCTTCTAATGCATGCATGCATACCACATGCTTCCCTCATCCTCGCCAGTCTAGCCCCATGACCTCCTGGTCCATGGCAGCTGTGGAAAAAACAGAACAGAACAGAATGCCATTATGAATACCAGTCTTGCCTATATTCAGCTTTTAAGTCTTACAAGTACTCCCTGTAGTTGATACTTACAGAGTTGTGGGATGTCTACAGTCCTAAATTTCATGATCAAAGCATCAAGGGTATCCCTCTTCCTCCGCCAAGGGTCATTATAGTGATGTCTACATTGGTAACCAGTGCACAGGATACTGGTGGCACTGGACACAGCCTGGGCCAAACCTGACATACTGGGAGCCAGAACAGTCCCCCTGCAGAAGCCTGGCACTCTGGTGTTTAACTAGGAGTATAATAAAAATCTTGTATTCCTGAACACCCCTATTTCTGTGCCATAAATCTGACACCGTCTCCAGAAACGTCTGTCATGTCTACCAAGGATCAAGAGCAATGGAGAGTGATTGTTTCCTGCCAATTCCAGTTATAGCATTTACTGGAAGTACTCACACTGTTTGAAAATGTTGCACTGCACTTACCATCGAGCAAACACAATGCTAGGCAGTGCACACCCTCCGGTACAGCGTTTGCTGAATGGTAAACTCAGCACAGTAGCAGCAAGCAAAGCAATTTCAAGGTTATTGGATGAACAGACAATTGTGTATGTGTGTTAGACAATTTTGAAGGCCATGGCAGTCCAGATAGCAAAAATATACTTACAGGAATATAGTACACGGTATACCCACAGTCATACATTTGATAATAAATGTGTTAATACATAGATAAATAAATACATAACTGACAAAATACTAGTGCCTCAACCCTCATACATTAAATTAGTATAAACTACACCATTTCAAGTGTTACAAGTGAGAGTGACTATAATGGGAAGTGGAACACCAGTAAAAGTGTATGGAATATGCTGTATTCAAACCCAGGACAATGTATATGGCAGTCCTCTACTCACACTTGTTGCCACAAGGAGGTTAAGAAAATGCTTGTCTGTACTGCAGTTCATTGCTATAAACTGCAATATCACAACAGTGAAACAAAGGTTGCATACCCTATCTGTACTCCAGCCCTACACTTAACACCTGCTGCCACAGGACTAGTTAAATGACATTCCATATTTTACTAATCGTTCTTAAGGTCTCGCTGTTAACTGTAGTGCAATGTCACTTAGTGGGTTTGCATGATGCCCACTTGTATTAATTGAATGCATCTGGTTTCAATTTTTGGTTGTCTGGGCCCTGTCTGGTTCCTTGGCGGTCCAGTTGTCCAGCTTGCACACTGCTGCACTTTGTGCAAACCAGATAAGCATACAAAACCTTACATTTATTTTTCTCTGTCTTCCATCTTCCATGCTTGCGCTAAGCAGCGCATCCCGCAAACATTGGCCAATAAAAAAAAAGAAAAGGGAGAGGTATTTGAAATGTGGAAAAGCAACCTATGACATACAAACTGGAAAATGTTAATACACATGAGATATTACTACATAAGTCTGGATTTGAACTCGCATTTCAATGCATCTTCAGAACACAGGATGGGTGCTTTATCCCTCTTTGCCACACAAACAGCCTTGCAGCAAAGAACTTACCTTAATTTGCACACAACCAACTGCAAAAACATCTACAGTGATATCAAACCATACAAGTATTATTTGTACATTTAGTAGTTTTGGATGTAGTGCATACAATCTGTCATGATTATTGCTTGCAAATATACAGCTCTTTCTTACATTTCTGTGTTTGTTGGCCAGTCTTCGTGTATCTGAGTAGTAATCTGGGGCATGCATTGTGTAAGCCATTCTATATCATTGGCCTTAAAATGTCTGAGGATAAGTGGAAATAATATCATATGCAGTTGTCATAAAATGAGGGGCAGATTGGTTGTGAAGGAAAACACTTGTGTACTGCTTCCTTAAATTTCCAATCTTACAGCTAACACTCTGTAGATCTGTGTTTTCCTTCTCCCAAACATTAATGAGTCACAGTTGCAATCCTTTAAAACCAAACATTGAAAGAGTGCCTGCACTATGTTTACATCACTACACGGATCCAAATTTTGGGGATTCAGCAATTCACACCTCACCTGCAACTTCACCATAGTAACAGCTCTGAATCTACACCATATAAAAAGGCCAACCATGTAATGAGGCAAACTAATGAGGAGGAGACATGTTTATGTGGAGAAGACTGATGATATGTTCCTACTTTGGGATATATCTGCAGAGAGGAGTATTGAACATCAGAAGGTATGCTTCCATTTGGTCAGCTACATACTGCATATGCTGGAATGTATTTAAGAAAATTCTGAAGCAAAGGATTTTACACTTTTATCTGTATGCATTACATAGAAGTGTACTGATGGCATGGGCATGTTTGCCAAGCCATTTCAGAGGTAGACATGATTGCTAATACATTAAAATGGAATGGGTTGTGATAAATATGTTCAAAGGCTTCAGGGACAGTTCCTTTGATATACCTTTTAGCATTTCAAAGATGGCTTGTTAGCAAAAATGTGTTACTGTTATGGCACAAACAAGGACAGACTGTTCTTTTGTGGGTGTGGGGAGCAAAGGTGAGTTACTTTTATGGCACAAACAAGGACATGTTGCTCTTATTACACTCTTTGTTTTGCATCCGGCCTGTTGTTCATATTTCACATCTGCAGACTTTTGTATGTTTCTACAGGGGGTAATACTCACTGGCTACCTTTTCTGTTTTATCTGGAAACAAGTATTCCTTACTTATGTGATACTTGGGGATAGTATCCTTCTGTTATCTTGTAAGACACCTAGGAGTATGCCACCCAGGCGTGTCAATCTTTGGAGGTAACGCTTCACTGATGTTGAGAACCAGGTCATTGTGGATGCCTTTAGACAACATGGTGCTTTTCTGCTGGAAAGGGGACAAGGAGATATGGCACATAGGATACAAATTTGGCAACAGATAGTTGCTGATCTGAATGCCGTGGGTGTCCATGGCAGGAAATACAAGCAAATGCACCAAAGGGCCACTGACATGATCACATCTGCATGGAGGAGAGTAGATGCAGTTGACAGTGTCCAGATGGGTACCAGGGGAGGGCCTGCTAGGGAACCACCAGTATCATCCAATGAAGAGTTCCTGTTCCAAAATCAGGAATCCAAACAGCTCACAGGAGAGTGCAGTACAGCATGTCCTGGATGTGGGAGCAACAGTGTCAGAGACAGCAAGCACATCCCAAGAGGAGCTTCCAGGTAGGCTTTGCTATCTCAAATGTTAAACACTGTTGTATAGTAATACAATTGAAATCAAAAAGTTACTTCTGTGTCACATCCATTTTTATGGCAGGAATAAAGATTGGTACAGTTATTAGCTTAGGTTTGAGCTGGCAGTCACATCCTTGCAGACAGTATACTTAATAAACATATAAAGGGCTAAAAGTATTACTACCTGTGTTACTTTTTATTGTGATGATGTTGCCCTTACCTCTTACTTAACTTCTTCCAGGCCCATCCGGCTTACAAAGGAGACTCTCATCTGCAGATGGTAAGCTACACATTTTTATGTAGTACTGATAAACAATTGAAAGAACTAGTTTAGTGTATGCTGTTGATGTCAGGTCTCTTCTGTGTATTGCTGTAGTGTGTGTAATAGTGGCTCCACTGTTAGTTTGTTAGCATATATTGGAATACAGTAGTGTAGGTCTTAATATTGTCCTGTGTTTCTTGCTTTTTATCACAGGTGATCATGACAGTGAAAGTGTGGACCCTCTGCCACCTGATGTCAGTGTATCACCAGACTCTGATGATGATGGTGGCCAAACTGAGGCACAGTCAGGGGGGTGTAGAGGTTGAACCTGGCACTGAGGTTGACATACAGCCATTCCTTGCAATTCTATGGCACCCACTACATCAGGGTACTGTGCTACATGGTACAACTCCTGCATATTTCTGGCCCTCTCCTCAGCTCCACAGGGAAAATATATGTAGTTACTGGCATGTGGGAGTATAGCATTCAGGAATTGTTGGAGAATCCTGGATGCTGATGCCTGTGACCTCCCCCACATGCCCCCCCTGTTAGTCTCTGAAAGGTGCCTGTAGCTAATATTCTAAGGGCTACACATAACTTTGTCTCCACTGGGATGGGTTCCCCTTGGTTGGCTCTGGCTCTGTGTTGCAGGCAGCAGCAGTCACAGAATTCCTATAGAGTCTCCCTGTCCACCCTGTAGCTCTCTACAATTTCCACGTCATGTAGGTTGTGCTAAGTAAAATGGGTCCTGAAAACTCTTCTCCTTCTAGGCCTAGGCCTATTAGCAACAGCAGCAGCATTGGCTTCAGCCTGTAGCACATGCAGTACAAATGTATTAAAGCAGCAGTAGCCCCTAACATTCTGTGGCTGTATTCCAAAAGTTGTGTCATTTGCAGGAAAAACCAGCACAGAGTCTACATGGATGCTTTATGGCTTGTTAAATAGCTCCACCATGTTGGATTGGTTGATTAGCATGCAATTCAGCTGCTTATACTTTAATTAGCATACCTTGTGTTTACCATGTTTGCGTGAGGATGCTCACCTCTACACAATACTTACTGAATCTAAAACTATCCATGACCATGTACACATTGCTCCATGATGCTCACACAGTGAAAAATGACCGCATAGGCTTTATTGAATCCTGGGGATTATTTATTTAATATTTACTATATTTATTTTGCACATGGCAAAATCATCATGACATAGTTTTTATCACCCCACTATGGAACTCACACTGTTCTTTAATTGTATGGCACTAGACATTAGCATTGTTATACTATTATACACATACTGGCCACAGAAAATAATTATGTTAAACAAGTTGCAAAAACTCTTCCATTGAGGAAATATGACTAAATTATAAATATACTTTAAATATAATAGTTTTAAAATTATTTTCTTTAGTTGTAGCATTGAACTGATACATTTATGTGTTTTGTGCTCAATCAGAAGTTATGCTTTTAAGTCACATATTATCAGCTATTTATTTAAACAATGAAGGTGGTTTGTTGTTAGACTAACTGACAAAGCCAATCCTAATTGGTGAAACTGCTCTTTACCCTCTTGGTTCTCCTCATATTGATTACATTTTTTAGATAAAGTTTGCTTATCTTCTGTGTTAGTTTGCTGTTTTTTGTTTGTTTCTGTCATATTCTTGTACAGAAATAGGTGTTTATTTCACCAGCAGTGTCATACATTGTTTGGGTTTGCTGTTTGACTGCAGATATTTTGAGTCATAGTACAAAATTAAGTACTTTAGAGTGGGAAATTAATGAGGTATATTCTTTAACACACAGACCACTGTAAATTCCTGTTTCTATCAGAAATGTTCAGTGCATTGTGCAGGTCTGACAAAAATACTGTTGTATATCAGTATAAAGCCTCCAGCAAGTAGAATTACAACAGTCTTCCTAGATAATAATTCATGCAAATGCAGTAGACTAGTTTGTGGCAAATATAAATTAGCTGGGAGCTGTGTCCCAAGGATGTACACTGGGAACAAAATAGCATGGCAGAGTGATTTAAAGACAAGCGCTGTTACACTACTTTGTAGCAGTAATGTGAGGACTGAAAGTGGACATTTTACAGTGTACAGCTGTTGTCAATAGCAGCAGTGGGTGTGTTAGCCCCACAGCAGGTAAGTAGTGCAAGGCTGTTTACAATTGTGTGCACACACGTGTGTGTGTGTGTGTGTGTGTGTGTGTGTGTGTGTGTGTGTGTGTGTGTGTGTGTGTGTGTGTGTGTGTGTGTGTGTCTAAAGCTGCCTGGGCAACAGCATTACATGAGTTAGTGGGGGGTTTAGAGACATACAAATGAGTTACTTATGAGCCAAATGATTCTTGCATATCTTTGAAGCAGTAGACAACTTGTTCACACCACTAAAGCCAATAATAAAGCACTGTTAGTGCTATGAAGCTAACTTCTCTGAATGCCACAATGTCCTGCAGTGACTTGAAATAAACAGAATGGGGTGTCCTGGAGTCATTTGTCAGTGAAGTTTCAATGCAGTAACAACATGCTATGGAGGAGGATACTTTTCTTGAATGAATGAATGAATGAATGAATGAATGAATGAATGAATGAATGAATGAATGAATGAATGGTACAGCCATACTTTAAGCAGATCTCTCAACTGTCCAGATTTTCACAGAATGTCCAGATTTTGTCTAATACTTTTTGTCTGTTCCTCATAAAATGTATGGTTTTCTGGCAAACCACTGCAGATTGAAGTTACTAAATAATGACACGCATTTAAGTTTCATACTCCATATCCTTAAGGAAATGTATGCTATCATATAACCTGTTATTCTAGCAACTTTCTAAGTTTATAAGAGCAATATTTAAAATCTGCCCATATTTTTGAACCTTTGCACCACCGTTATTTTAGGCTTTGTCTAGATTTCTTCCACTTAGAGGTTGAGAAGTATGGCTCTAGGTAATCTGTGAAGGTTTCTCTACACACTGTAGAGTATGATAGAAGCCAGCACATAACTGCAAGGTGTTATAGCTGTAATGTAAACAGGACTGCTTCTCCCCCAGCCACCCAAATGTTATGCCACTGTAGACCTATGTCTGCAAAGTGGAGTCACTTTCCTCTGGGTCTATATTAGAAAACCGAACATTTGAAATGTCGGGTGTTCTAATATCAACCCGTTTTCAGCAAACACTGAAAATATCGAAGTAACAGGAAACCGAATTCTTTCCTAGGGAAAGAATTTGGTTGTCCATTTCTTCGGTATTTTCAGCGCTCTGGTGGAAAGTTACGGGTCAGGTTCAGGTAAGTGTGCAATTGTGTGGACGTGTGGGTTAGGGCGGGTTAGGTGAGTTAGGGTTAGGGTGCGGCTGAGGTGACTGTGCAATAGTGACGGACCTTAGGGTTAGGGTTTAGGTTAAGGTAAGTGGACAGTTAGTGGTGTTTGTACAGTTTTGTGTAGGGTTAGGTGTTAGAGTTTAGGTGTATGTATGTGGATTGCTGTTTGTTTGGTGTGCTTGTGTTGTGTGTATGTGTTTTGTAACAGCAAATTTTTTCCCTAGGAAAAAAGTTGCTGTTCCGAATGTTCAATGTTTTTTTTTTCGATTGCTAGGGTTCGATATTAGAACACTCGACATTTTGAATGTTCAGTGTTCTAAATAGACCCCTTTCCTCTACCTTATTTAGAGAATGGACAGTTTGCAAGCCCTTTGCATGGATATGGATGTAAACTCACCAGGATTTAGTATGTCAGTACAACTTTCACCACCTGCAATGCCATATGAACATTTGTAGATCTCATTGATGGGTTGAATATATCCATTCTACTGAAAAGCCCTAGAACCATTGCCCTGCCTGCAAAGTATGGGGTTGAACTGAACTTCACTTTTAAGGCCTGAATTATAATGTAAGCATCTGTCAGTTTTAGAGTGCCAGATATTATTTTCTATATTATTCAATCAAAAGTTGTTATAAATTGAGTAGTGTTTTATTTATGCATACCTTTAAAGTGATGCTATACTGCAAGCAGTTCAAAATACTTGTTTCATTTATTAAAACAAATTCAAATAGCTTTAAGGCAAATAAAGATAACAGGTTTTCGTTGATTGAGAATGTCACTCTACCTGAAGAGATATATAGAATGAGCAATGTTGCATTTATGTTTTACTTTTTTGTGCAAGAATGAAGAAAACAAAAGAAATTATTCATTTACCATTTCCTGACAACCAAATGTGACTATCTCTACAATGAAAAATAAGTGTGAAGTTATTCATTTTAACAATTATACAGAACAGTATAACAATTCTCTCTAGCTATTTTGAAACTTAACAAAAATACCAAAAATATTAACAACTAATGCCTGGATCCATGGTATACAGGAATGAGTTCCTGACTATGACCCAAATGACTCAGTTTTGATTAGTAACTTAGGCACTGCTGGAAGAGCCAGGCAAGTGAGGATAAAAATTGGAAAATTATACTGGGTCATCCATCATGGGGGGAACGGCGTGATGATCAAGCTGACTGCCCACCACCAACAGACAAGAACTGGGGACATGGGTTTAATGTTTCCAAATCATTGATGACATCTTCCTCTCTCTCCCTATGCGTGTGTGTGTGTGTGTGTGTGTGTGTGTGTGTGTGTGTGTGTGTGTGTGTGTGTGTGTGTGTGTGTGTGTGTGTGTGTGTGTGTGTGCGTGTGTGTGTGTGTGTGTGCGTGTGTCTGTGTGTGAGTGTGTGTCAGTGCAAACATTCATGCACAGACAAAAGCAGAGAATGCCCTTGAGGTAATACAAGTTCTCGTCAGCCACCATGTATAGCACTGTGATTTAATTTGAAAATAGCTAGCTGTCCATGAATATCAAGGCTTCCCTACATGTCCTGAATACAGGGGACTAGCAGTCCACATGAGTGGCAAGTACTAGGTGAGTTTTAGGTCTGTAAAAAAGGTCATTGGTGATATGGGTTGTCTCCTTGTGGCCTTCTGGCTGTTGATGGGGATGGGAAGTCAAGTTAGTCAGTGGGCATACGGTTTTAGTGAATGCTATTATTCTACAGCCAGGGTACAAACAATCTTCATGTCTACCTGGACAATGGCTCCCTCTGCTCAGCTTTTGCTGCCAAGTGAATGAATGTGCTTAAAACCCATTATTGGAGGAAGATGGTTGACAGTCTGCCAAAAAACACCCTATAAAAACAATTAACAAGTAAAATGTTATGTCATCTTGTTGGCTCCATATCACAGAGTAAAGCCCAGTCTGTAACACAGATGACCCTATACTGATTAGTGACGTGGGCATTGGAGGAGCCAATGAGAAAGGTGAGGAGATACTCAATCTACCCCACTGAAATGCCAATGCCTATTGCAGAGAAAGAGAGAGACATGGCATGCACTGCATGGGCTAGGGATATGCACTTGGTTCTGGCAAGCCATGTGCATCAGGTAGCCCTCTTGGCATGTACAGGAATATACATGCTCAGTGGGGAAAGTACTACCATCCCCTGCTCACACTAGCGATTTGAGTAAGAGTATAAGCACACACTTCTCCTCCCAGTTGCCTAGATGATAGCTGCACTGTAATTGGGAAGTTCTAAGATAGGATAGATGGCTAGTAAGCACAAAGGGTAGCAAACAATATGTATGTATTTATTGTTTCTGTTTCCTGGGGCAGTCAAGCTGAGCTGCAGAAGCCCTTTTTCAGTGGGAGCCCTGACAGAAAAGCTCCAATACCAAAATAGGCAATTTTATACAGGAAAGAAAAATATAAAGCTTAAAATTACATTTTGTATACACAATAACTGAAAAGCAGCTATACATGAAAACAATCTGCAATCACAAAAATATTAAACACAAGACAATTTGTCAAACAAATAATATATATATGTATATATATATATATATATATATATATAGAGAGAGAGGTTTAATATGTCAAATTCCAGTTTACATTTATGGGTAGAAGAAATGAGAGGTGATATGGGAGATATGACTAGAAAGCAAAGAGGAGGTGGTAAAAATACAAAACAGCATAGGTGTGTAAAGGTGACTAGAGTATAAATGTGTTAGGTGATACAGAGAAAAAGAAAATACTAGCAAAGTCGAGGTGGATGTAGAAGGTAGGGAATATGAACAGAATTTTTTTCTGGAGAGAAAAACTTTTTTTGTAGTAAGTAAAGACAAAAGAAGTGGCAGTATGGGCAAGGGGATAGTAGGAGATTTACACTGATAACTGGTTTTAATGAGGTATATAGGGGAATGATGGTGTGTAAAGGGATATGGTAGTCTAACCTGGGGGAGGTGCAAGAACAGAGCCAAGAGTTTTTAAACTGTTGTTTTAGCAGGTGTTTGAATCTGGTTTGGATAGTTTGTAGTCTGATGGTGGAAGAGATAGGATTCTAGATTTTGGAGACACAATCTGACTACAAGAACAGACCAGCAGATTTGCGGGCTTCAGTAATGGTTAATAGGGACTTATCAATTGAGCATAGTGATCATGCAGGGGAGTAAGGCTCCACTAAGGTTTGGAGTGCAGGTCAGTTTTGAGGTCTGTATCTGATATTATGAAAAGTTATTAACTGGGTAAAAGAGAGGCAGAATGTAAATTCTAGCCAGCCTAACTGTTTTAAGGCTAAGCAGTGGTGGGATTTAGCAGACTGGTTAGTGGTGAATGTAGTTGTCTTGTTATAGCATAGTTCAAGTTTTGTTAATTGAGATTGCTGAAGGTTGGTGTAGATGGGGGCTGCATACAGTAGCGAAGTTGGAGATTTGACTAGGCTATTTTTTTAGCATTGCTAGTTAAAAAAGTGTCTGCTATGGTATTGGAGACCAATTTTCCTGTGGGTTTCCTTAATAGCTTGTTGCATCTGATCATAAAAGTTTAGGTGGTTATCTATAATGACATCATGTAGCATTGTGTGGGACACAAGTGTGATGCACCTGCACTGACCCAGTAATCAAGGAGCCTCAATCCACACCACTGGCAACAATGGGTAATGTGCACACTGGAAGGATGACAAGTACACACACAGTAAAGTGCAATTTCCCTTAAGAGCACACAGAGATCACAGTCAGTCTGGAGCTGGTTTCTCCCTCTTTCTCCAGATCTCCAATAAGACTCCCCACTGGTACAGGTATAGGGTTGAGATCTCAGACGAGTTGACAAACCAATATCTTCAGTACCCACTGTGTAGAAACAGTGCTTTGTGTCCTTGTCCAAGTAGCTGACACACACACTCTTTGAGATTTGATTTATATACAAACACACACACACACTTACACACACACACACACACACACACACACACACACACACACACACACACACACACACACACACTCCTGGGAAAGGCTGGCACAGGTTTACCAGCTATGCCCCTTCTGCCCAGACTATAAGGTAGTTCCGACTGCCACCAGCTACGCTTTATCAGTTACTTTAAGGTCCTTAACAAAGGGTATCCTGTCCTACTGTGTAATGTTACTATTAATCCAAATGGTAGTTTGACCAAGTGCCAGCTTACTAGGATGGGCCTGTACAGTGTCACCAAAAAGATATGCAAGTACTCTAAGAGCTTAAATATCTCTAAACAGACCAGCCACAATGGAAAGGTATAAATATATTTAATAATAAATAATAAAAGAACAAGACAATACTCAGTAAGTAATCAGTTACATCAGAGTTCAAAATCACAGGAAATATTTAAAACAACATTGCAGGACAGTCTCAAATAAATAAAGAAAGCATCTAAACTATACTTTACTATATTCCTGTCTGAATCTAAAAGAGTTACCATGCCCTAAAAACTTACTTACAGAAAGGCAAGTAAAGAGGTGAATGGATGTTCTTGTTAGGTCAAAGACAAAATACAAAATGTCCTCTCTCTCTCAGAGAGTTCTTAAATTAATAACAAATATTACTGCTGGGTTAGCTTGGATGACATCACTTTTTGTCACCTGACTTTATTTCCCAAGCTAAACCTCCATTGTCAGAAACTACCAACATTTTAGCATCTCCCTGTGAAAAATACATATCTCTCAGATCTTTGCAATTGCTGGAAGACATAAAACAATAAAACACTTACAAAACAATGTAGAAGGCACCCTAGTTCTAGACATCCTGTCTCCTTACTGCATTGAAACTAACTTTTATAGCAAAAATAATAAAACAGTTTAATTTCAACTATTTTCTTGAAGTTTGAAGTTTAACCCTCTCTGTTCTGGTTCCCACTGTTAGAACGTAGACATTTACACATGTTCAATAGTTTATATACATTTCATCTCTAATCCAGCAGGCCATGCTGTGGTAACACATCCATGCTCAGCACTGTAGAAATCCTGTTCAACACACACTTCTGTACCAGCAGTTTAATATACACATAATATACAGTTCTAATACATTTGTAAGACAAGCATATGAATCATGTTGATATTCACAAATGGCGTATGATTATTTACAAAATTCCAGATAGCTGGGTTGGCAGTGTGACAACAAGTTTGATACGAGTGTTATTTGATGAAGTGAGGTAAAAGTTATTTTTGCATAGGACACATATTTTGGAGTGAAAAGCAATTTGATTGTTTTCTTAGCATTCAGCAGGAGATAAGAATTGCTGAGCCAGGATTCTATAGAAAAAAGCTTTTTTTTCTGAAGTCTTTGGGGGGATTTTGCTGTGGTTATCAGTGTGGCATCATCAGCATTCTGAATGACAGTTACATCATTAGTAGCAGTGTAGACATCATTAATAAAATTATCAAAGAGTGAGGAACCCAAGGATGAGCCTTGTGGCACTCCTGCTAAGATGGGCAAGTATGGTGATTGTTCTTGTTGCCATTTTCTGCCTGTAGCCTGACAGAATGGTAACTATGGAACCAGGAGGGTGAGGGGTTTGTGAAGGCCTAGTCAAGATAGTCTATGGAGTGGAGTCTAACAGGATGTAGTTCCAAATACCTTAGATAAGTCAAGGAAAATAGAGGAAACAACATTTGCTAAGTCCCTGTTAAGGCTGCTATAATGGGTGAAATTAAGGAGAGCTCTGATTGCGTGTGGTGTGACCTGAAGCCATGCTAAGTACAGGGGAGGAGGTTGCTATCAATCAAGTGTTTGAGAAGTTTGGTCTGTATACACTTTTCAAGTATTTTTGATAGTGGAGAAAGAATGTTGGTAATTACAGAAATCAGTGAAGTCTCCCCTTTGTGTAAGAGAATAATTACAGACATTTGCCATATAGCAGGTATATAGTTTGTATGTATACATGTGTTTATGAGAATAGAGACAGGGCATGCTAAAGGATTAGCAGCCATGCTGATTGATTCTGAGGGAAGATGATCAGCAGTGAGTGTAGTGGGTTTTACCTTATGAAGTAGTTTTGTGATAGTGGAGATGGAGATGATGAAGAAGAGAGGGATTTTAGGGGATAGTTCTGCTGGGCTGAAGAGGGGGTAAGTGGACAGTTGTTTATGAGGGAAGTGACTGAATGAATGAAGTGTGAGTTGTGTTGGTTAGAAACAGGTTCAGTATGGGTGCTGGTAGAAGGGGCTGGTTGAGCTGGGTAGCCTAGATTTAATACATTGTTAATGGAGGACTAGAATTATTTGGGGCTCTTAGACTATGCATCTTGGGATGAGGTATGGTAAGGTTTTATCAGACTTGACTTAATTTTTGGAAAGGTTTCAGAGATCTCTGAAGTTCTGGATGACTTGTCATTGTTTTATTATGAAGCCGAGATTTTCAGGATTTGTCTCTTGATTTCGTAAGTTGTTTAGTAGTTTTTGTGAGCCATGGCACAGGGCTGAATTTAACTCTTTTGTGTCTGGCTCTAGCTAACAGATTTAATACAGTGAGAAAGGTGTCATTAAAATATGCACCTGCTTCATCCAGAGGGAGAGTTTTTTAGTAGATTCTAGTTGCAAACTTTCAGTGTTTCTATGAATGTACCTTTGTCAAAATGAAATAAGCTGAAAATTCTGTTATAGTGGTGGTCATGGGGGGTGGGCAGAGTTGGCAACCATTTAAGAAAAATGTAAAAATAAGTTATTTCATATTGTATTTAACTTAGAAGCACTGTAGATTATAATTCGAGAGATGGCTAGCATTCTGGCAGCTTGGGCAGGCTGTTCTAAGACTACCTCATCTTTAGAAGTGATGCTTAAAATTATTTGAGAAAATCAGTACAGAGTTTTATATCCCTCAGAAAATTTTACATAAATATCTGCACATATGACATGCCTGATTGACAGATGGTTGGTCTTAAGTGGTAATACAGAAATAGTAGGGTCAGGGAACCTGCCAGTGCAGCTTCTGTCTCACTTGATTATGATATTTTTGTACGGGCTTTATTACTATCTCAAAAGCATGGGAAAAATTCAAGCTTGATTTCATGGAGGATGCTGGAGAATTGATGGTTACAGCCAGTATGTTTTGACGCATGATTGCCATATAGAATTTGGAAAGTGATTCTTTAACGTATATTTATTATTTTTTTATTTATTTGCATTTGCTGACTGGGAAAGTCCAATTAGACTAATAGCCCAATTTCAGCAGAGACCCAGAGAAAAGCTCCACAGAATATCAAAAGGCAACTGTAATAAATTAAATAAAAAAGAGTAGTAAACATGAATACAGTGCCCCTTCTGAGAAAGGTTTAATGCTAAGTGATAAAGTGATGCTGATTTCTAAGTTATCTAAAAGCACTGTCTTTAGCAAAGAATATGATGAGGACAGGAAGGGCCTAAAGCAGATGTAGGCTAGAAATTCCTTGTGATCTGACTGAGAGTGCTTCTCAAACAATTTGAAATATAAAGTGATAAGTATATATGTTTTGGCACTTCTGTTCAAAGTTCTACACTGTCCTAATTTTTTTTGCTTGATTAATTTACTGGCCTCTAATCTGTGCTGAAATTGCTGTTTTTTTCTCCCACACTTATTTCTGCTGGTTAAATATTTGTCTAACAGCATTTGTGTTTTATCTGATTGTCTCAAGGCTTGCTGGTATAAATAATATTCCCTGTTTCTAAATCTCTGCATTCATTTCTAGAAACACGTTGTGATCTGACTGAGAGTTCTTCTCAAGCATTCATTGCTAGAAATTCCTTGTAATCTGACTGAGAGTGCTTCTCAAACAATTTGAAATATAAGCAAGTATATTTTTGGCACTTCTGTTCAAAGTTCTGCACTGTCCCAATTTTTCTGCTTTGTTAATTTATATATATATATATATATATATATATATATATATATATATATATATATATATATATTTGACGGCTTCTGATCTGTGCTGAAATTGTTGTTTTTATCTCACCATTATTCCTGCTGTGTTAAATACTGTTCTAACAGCTTTTGTGTTTTATCTGATTGTGTCAAGACTTGCTGGTAGAAATAATATTCCTTGTTTGTAGATCTCTGCATTCATTGCTAGAAACTCCTTGTGATCTGACTGAGAGTGCTTCTCAAACAATTCAAAATATAAAGTGAGAAGTATATTTTTATGGCACTTCTGTTCAAAGATCTGCACTGTTCTAATTGTTTAGCAAAATCGGCAAATATATATATTTGCTGTCTTCTGATCTGTGCTGAAATTGCTGTTTTTTCACTGACAATTATTTCTGCTGTGTTAAATACTGGTATAAAAGCTTTTGTGTTTTATCTGATTGTCTCAAGGCTTGCTAGTATAAATAATATTCCCTGTTTGTAAATCTCTGCATTCATTGCTAGAAACTCCTTGTGATCTGACTGAGAGTGCTTCTTAAGCAATTCAAAATATAAAGTAATAAGTATATTTTTGGCACTTCTGTTCAAAGTTCTGCAGTGTTCTAAATTTTTTGCATGATTGATTAATATATATATATATATATATATATATATATATATATACTGTTTTTTTATCTGTGCTAAAATTGTTGTTTATTCTCCCAGCCTTATTCCTGCTGTGTTAAATATTGTTCTGGACCAAACAACGTCCTATGCACGGGGGAATGCACGGCCACACCAATAGTAGCACAAACAAAAATTGGCCAGCAAAAGCAGACACGGATGCTGAGACAAATAAAAAGTCCTTTATTTCCAAAATACTCAGACCGGTTTCGGCAGGAATTGCCTTCTTCAGTGTAGGACAAACATGTAATGCCCTGTTGTGAATGTATAATATATACATAAAATGATCCAATAGGCAAACAGAATATACAAGAGTCATGAATATTAATGTCAATTGATAAAATAAAAACCAAAGTATGCCATGAAGCCATATAACATTCACAAAGCCTAAAGAATAAAGAAATGTAACATATCAATGCAAAAATAAACTGTCATGAGATAAATGTGAAAAATAAATGAGATAAACAAATAAAAATTGATGAAAAAACGTTAATATGAACCAATGACTGTTGTAAAGGGAATAACAAACCATATAATAATAAGTTATTCTAAATTGCAAGCCATATAATAATAAGTTATTTTGAATGTCAGTCTATCATGACAAATATGGAAAAGAGAGTAAAGTTATAGAAGTGACTGAAATGCATATGGTATATAAGATGATATGCAGTAATAGGTCCCCCCCAAAAATAGTATGTATAAACCTGTTGTTATAGAGGCCATTGATATGAAGATCATATGACTAAACCAACAAGCATAAATTCCATAAATCATAAACCATAATAAGATCACACAAAATAATATTAATGTTAAAAGATTTGATGGGTGATTGAAAAGACTAGACAGTGTGTCAATATATAAGGACAGAAACTGTCCAAATAATGGATCACTAAAAATGGTCATTGAGGCCAGGTGGAAAAAGACCCCCAAGAGTGACAATCCAGTATTTCTCTTTATGATCCAAAATACCGTGCCAACCCTGTTTATGACTACAATCACCCATGATACGATCAATAATCATAAAGGTGAATTTGGCTTGTGGATGTTTGAGAGTATGTTGGTACAAGGCATTAGTAGTTTTCTGATTTCTAATGTCACTTCGATGTTCATTGATTCTAGATCTGAGGGGCCTGGAAGTTTGGCCAACATAAAACGCCCCACAGTGGCAGCTAGCAAGGTACACAACCCAATCACTTCCACAATTACCAAAGATTTTGATATTAAATACTTGACTGGTATTGCAACTGGAAAAGTCTTTGGATTTATTCATCTGTAGGCATGATCCGCAGTGACCACAGGGGAAAGAACCCATTAACTCCATTCCATGTAATGTAAGTTGCTTGTGAGTGGCCCCCCCACTTCCTATATGTTTATAGTGGGACAAATGTGAACCCAATGTTTTGCCTCGTTTATAAGCAAAACGGCACTGTTGCCCCAGTAAAGATCTCAGTTGATCATTGGCAAGCAAGATGTTCCAGTGTTTGTTGATGATGTTCCTTATCATATTGATGTTTCTACCAAAAGTAGTAATAAATCGAAGGGGGGCCCCAGAACTAGTGTCCTGCTCTGTTTTGTATTCCAATAGCTTATCTCTGCTTATTTGGTTGACCCGGCATCTGGCTAAGTTAACATCCTTGTTATCATAACCCCTGCTGGTAAATCTCTGACATAAATCCATGCTAGCTGAATCATATTCAGTCTCATTAGAACTATGGCACTTGATACGCATGAATTGTGACACAGGAATACTCCTACTAGTATGGCCTGGATGCATACTGGTGGCATGTAACAGAGTATTATATTGTGGGTATTTACGGAAAATCTTAGTTGATAATGTGAGGTCCTGTTTTTTGGTGACTGTAACATCCAAAAAGTTAATGGTCTCCTGATCATATGATAAGGAGAATTGCAGTCCCCATATATTACCATTAAGGTATTCGACAAATTCCTGTAAATAACCCAAATCAGCACGCCATACTAACCAGCAGTCATCAAGATAACGTCGCCAGATGTCCATTTCAACCTGATATATATTATGTGAAGTGTCATAAATCATGTACTCCTCGAAATAAGCCATGAAAAGATCAGCATAAATGGGAGAAAGGCGGCTCCCATAGCTGATTGCCAGTAACACTGGCCTTGAAAGTAAAACACGTTTTTATTGAGTACATGTTCTGACAAACAAATGAGTAGAGTGTTAAATCCCGGTGTGTAGAGATTAGCCCTGTTCAACCAATATTGGAGAGATTGTAGGCCTGCCCAGTGTGGAATACTAGTGTATAAGGCCTTGACATCCAAAGTGCACATATACCACCCTGATTCTAACTGGGTTTCCTGGATAATCTGTAGGAATTGGGTTGTGTCCTGTAACCTAGCCCTAACCAAGCCCAACAATGGTTTAAGATATTTGGTGAGAAAGGCTGATAGGGGTTCCGTTAGTGATCCTGACCCAGACACAATGGGTCTACCAGGAGGTTTAATTAATGATTTATGGATTTTCGGCAACAGATATAGAATCTGTTTGCAAGGTTCTGACACAGTTAAAGAGGATAGACATTTTTTGGTAATAATCCCTTCCTCAAAAGCAAGGTTTAGGAAGGAGTCAATTTCATGTTTAAAATTCGGAGTGGGATCTATGGGCATATGCATATAACAAGTTTTGTCTGATAGTTGTGACAGCCCTTCCTGTATATAGTCATCTAAATTGAGTACAACTACAGCACCTCCCTTATCAGCAGGGAGAACCGCTATGTCTTTATTGTTACGTAGTTGATCCAATGCCAACTTATCACATACAGTGAGGTTGTTTTGTAACATTGTGTGGCCATAGTTTTCAAAGTGAAGGTCCCTGCATACAGATTCCATGAAAATCTAAACATATTTGTTCATAGGTGGTTGAAACCCAGATCTACCAAACCTAAAATCATCCGATTTTTGAGAACAGTCATGAACAAAAAATAATTTCAAATTGAGGTTGCGACAAAAAGCCTGAAGATCCTGGATAATGTGGTATTCTTGAGAAAAGAAAGCTGGTATATAGTTAAGGCCCCTATTCAATAGGGCTGTTTGTTCTTCTGATAACTGTGTTTTGGAAAGATTTAGAACATTTTGATTAGATACCTGGGCTGTACTTATGTCAGAAAGTTGTTGAGCAAGCCCTGAAAAGAGATGTCCGGTGGTTCTTTTCTTGTGCTTCCTGCCCCCCCCGATGCCCTGTGCCACGTCTAAAGGGATGTTTTTATTACTTTTCTTTCTGTTGGGTGATCCCCTATCAGAAACACCTTCACTATCTGTAAAGGATGAGTCATCCCCTGATGTACTGTTATAAGAACTATCCCTGTTTTTCAAAATGGATCTAGGCCTCTTTTTGGTACGGTTAGGTCCTGACCCTGTTTGATTAGTTTCAGCAAATCTCACGGAACGGTTAAGCTCAAAGGGTCGACCCCTTTGGTAATCTGAAAAATCTCTATGGAACTTTTTGATTTTGTGTTCTTTGACAATTTTTTCATGTTCAGTCAAATCTTTGGATAATTTTTTGATATTATCTTGATATTTAGGAGAAGATTCAAATTTGCTAACATCAGAACATAATGTCTTGATTTCCTGAATGTTCATATCAACAATCCTTTCATAATATTGTAATAATATATTCACAAATAGCATGGACCCCGCCTGCAACGCTTCTTTCCAGTCTTGATTTAGCTTATCATCTGGTCTCCCTACCACGGGTTGGAGGCGTATTCTAAGCCCCCTGGGAGCCATCTTTTGAGAAGAGTAGGCTTGAAACAATTTAAGATGCCAAATATTGGATCTTAGTGTTTTAAATCCCTTGGTAAGGGAGTGAAAGAACATGTCACAATCCACAGATATAGATTGTTCAATAGTATCCGGATTATTGCTTGGTGGGGTGTTGATCCCGAAAACACCTATATCCTCCCTATCAGCACATAATCCAGACAAAATGCTATCCAGGTCCATGCTGTGAATAAATATGGAGAGATAACCCACACAACTATAAAAAGGATAGATGTTTAAGTATTAATTGGGAACCTTAGACGTATCAAAAAGAGGATATAGTCCAAATAGAAATTATGTACCAAATTGGAAAAGGGATGATCCCAATGAGTGGCACAAAAACAAACAAAAAGGGCAGAGAGCACACAAGAGTAACAAGAACAAATTTCTGGACAAATCAAGTCTAATACCAAAGAATTAAATAATGAACACAGTGGAGAGGTATATAGACCAATGTTATAATAATAAATATTACCTTCCAATAGGTCAAAATATTATAACCCAGTTGATGGTTGTATGTAGATGTTATTCAAGTATACCTGAAAACGCAATAACATACTACACAAAATATACAATCACTGTGTGTGTGAGACCATTTATTCACTGGAACCAAGCAGTGAATGTGAATCTGGGGGGACCATATGCTAGATAACAATATTCATATAATGTTTAAAAGGTTATTGTTCCTTGTACATAGACAATGATACTAGGGACTTGTATATAAGAATGTTATTATTATGTAAATATACAGTCCCAGATTAAAATTAAGGATAGTGTCCTCAGTATTGTTACAATAGTATCAGTTGTACATATATAACTCAAATGAATATACAATGTAGTTGGTCAAAAAAATATATCATGTAAAGGACATAAATCCACTTAGGTTAATTAGTCTATTTAACAATGAAACAAAACCAATATTATTAAATCAGTATATCCAAAAGCCACCAACTCCCAATAGTAATGGTATGAATCCGTCATAATTGGCAATTTATGTAAAATTGCAAACACAACATAAATCATTATAAAAATGAAAGCAGGTGCCAAATGGTAAATAAAATGCAAAGCTTATGAAGTTGGGGCAAGATAGATACTAAAATATTGTTGTATCATCAGCCTACAAAGTGATAGCGGTCAAAGACTAGCACTAAAGGCCAAACTCAATTAGCTATGTTTAATACAATAAACCCTATAGTATCAAAAAAAACCATGGGGAACCATAGAAAAAGTTCACATGGTAACACAAGTAATGTGCTGAAATAGTGCGATGTAATCCAAACCAGTAAGCCTATTCAGCAATGAAATCAAAAATTATTAAAGTAGTACCGACCGTGTTAACATGACCTGAAAATATAACATAGTATAAGGCCATAAAATATATATATATCTAATATGGCCCATATAAATATTGTTCTAACAGCTTTTCTGTTTTATCTGATTGTCTCATGGCTTGCTGGAATATTCCCTGTTTGTAAATCTCTGCATTCATTGCTAGAAAAACCTTGTGATCTGACTGAGAGCACTTCACAAGCATTCATTGCTAGAAACTCTTTGTAATCTGACTGAGAGTGCTTCTCAAGCAATTTGAAATATAAAGTCATAAGTATATTTTTTGGCACTTCTGTTCAAAGTTCTGCACTGTCCCAATTTTTTTGCTTGATCGATTAATATATATATTTGATGGCTTCGGATCTGTGAGGAAATTGCTGTTTTTTCTCCCACCCTTATTACTGCTGTGTTAAATACTGGCCTAACACCTTTTGTGTTTTAAATGATTGCTCAATGCTTGGTGGTAATAATAATATTCCCTGTTTGTAAATCTCTGCATTCATTGCTAGGAACTCCTTTTGATCTGAAAGTGCTTCTCAAACAATTCGAAATATAAAGTGATAAGTACATCTTTGACACTTCTCTTCAAAGTGATGCACTGTCCTAATTTTTTTTGCTTTGTTGATTTATATATATATATATATATATATATATATATATATATATATATGCAGGCATTTGATCTGTGCTGCAATTGCTGTTTCTTTCTCTCACCATTATCCCTGCTGTGTTAAGTACTGTTCTAACAGCTTTTGTGTTTTATCAGATTGCCTCAAGACTTGCTGGTAGAAATAATATTCCTTGTTTGTAAATCTCTACATTCATTGCTAGAAACTCCTTGTGATCTGACTGAGAGTGCTTCTCAAACAATTTAAAATATAAAGTGAGAAGTATATTTTGTATGGCACTTCTGTTCAAAGATCTGCACTGTTCCAATTGTTTTGCTTGATCGGCAAATATATATATTTCCTGTCTTCTGATCTGTGCTGAAATTGCCGTTTTTTTCTCCAGCCATTATTCCTGTTGTATTAAATACTGGTCTAAAAGCTTTTGTGTTTTATCTGATTGTCTCAAGGCTTGCTGGAACAAATAATACTCCCAGTTTGTAAATCTCTGCATTCATTGCTAGAAACTCCTTGTGATCTGACTAAGACTACTTCTCAAGCATTCATTGCTAGAAACTCCTTGTGATCTGACTGAGACTGGTTCTCAAACAATTTGAAATGCAAAGTGATAAGTATATTTTTGGCCCTTCTTTTCAAAGTTCTCCACTGTCCTAATTTTTTTATTTGACTGATTAATATATATATATTTTTGCTGGCTTCTGATCTGTGTGGAAATTGCTGTTTTTTTTTTCTCCGATCCTTATTCCTCCTGTGTTAAATACTGGTCTAACAGCTTTTGTGTTTTATCTGAGTATCTCAAGGCTTGCTGGTATAAATATTCCCTGTTTGTAAATATTTGCATTCATTGCTAGAAACTCCTTGTGATCTGACTGAGAGTGCTTCTTAAGCAATTCAAAATATAAAGTAATAAGTATATTTTTGGCACTTCTGTTCAAAATTCTGCACTGTTCTATTTTTTTTTTTGCATGACAGATTAATATATATATTTTTATCTAGATTCTGATATGTGCTGAAATTGTTATTTTTTTCTCTCACCATTATTCCTGCTGTGTTAAATACTGTTCTAACAGCTTTTGTGTTTTTTTCTGATTGTCTCAAGGCTTGCTGGTAGAAATAATATTCCTTGTTTGTAAATATCTGCATTCATTGCTAGAAACTCCTTGTGACCTGACTGAGAGTGCTTCTCAAACAATTCAAAATATAAAGTGAGAAGTATATTTTTTATGGCAGTTCTGTTCAAATTCTGCACTGTTCTAATTGTTTTCCTTGAATGGCAAATATATATATTTGCCGTCTTCTGATCTGTGCTGAAATTGCTGTTTTTTCTCCCACCCTAAGTACTGCTGTGTTAAATACTGTTCTAACAGCTTTTGTGTTTTATCTGATTGTCTCCGGGCTTGCTGCAATAAATAATATTCCCTGTTTGTAAATCTCTGCATTCATTGCTAGAAACTCGTTGTGATCTGACTGGGAGTGCTTCTCATGCATTCATTGCTAGAAACTCCATGTGATCTGACTGAGAGTGTATCTCAAATAATTTGAAATATAAAGTGATAAGTATATTTTTGACACTTCTGTTCAAAGTTCTGCACTGTCCTAATTTTTTTTGCTCGATTGATTAATATATATATTTACTGGCTTCTTATCTGTGTGGAAATTGCTTTTTTTTTCTCCCACTGTATTACTGCTGTGTTAAATACTGGTCTAACAGCTTTTGTGTTTTAAATGATTGTCTCAAGGCTTGCTGGTATAAATAATATTCTCTGTTTGTAAATCTCTGCATACATTGCTAGGAACTCCTTCGGATCTGGACTGAGAGTGCATCTAAAACAATTCAAAATATAAACTGATATATATATATATATATATATATATATATATATATATACTTTTTTGGCATTTCTGTTCAAAGTTCTGCACTGTCCTCATTTTTTGTTTAATTTATATATATATATATATATATATATATATATATATATATATATATATATATATATATATATATATTTGCTGGCTTCTGATCTGTGCTGAAATTGCTGTTTTTTCTCTCTCCCCATTATTCATTCTGTGTTAAATACTGTTCTTACAGCTTTTGTGTTTTTATCTGATTGTCTCAAGGTTTGCTGGTAGAAATAGCATTCCTTGTTTGTAAATCTGTACATTCATTGCTAGAAACTCCTTGTGATCTGACTGAGAGTACTTCTCAAGTATTCATTGCTAGAAACTCCTTGCAATTTGACTGAGAGTGCTTCTTAAGCAATTCAAAATATAAAGTAATAAGTATATTTTTGGCACTTCTGTTCAATGTTCTGCACTGTTCTAATGTTTTTGCATGATTGATTAATATATATATATATATATATATATATATATATATATATATATATATATATGTGCTGGCTTTTGATATGTGCTGAAATTGATGATTTTTTTCCTCACCCTCATTCCTGCTGTGCTTAATACTGTTCTAACAGCTTTTGTGTTTTATCTGATTGTCTCAAGGGTTGCTGGTAGAAATAAGATTTCTTGTTTATAAGTCTCTGCATGCATTGCTAGAAACTCCTTGTGACCTGACTGAGAGTGCTTCTTAAAAATTTCAAAATATAAAGTGAGAAGTATATTTTTATGGCACTTCTGTTCAAATTTTGCACCAGTCTAAATGTTTTCCTTGATTAGCAAATGTATGCATTTGCTGCCTTCTGATCTGTGCTGAAATTGCTCTTTTTTCTCCCACCCTAATTTCTGCTGTCTTAAATACTGTTCTAATAGCTTTTGTGTTTTATTTCATTGTCTCAAGGCTTGCTGGAATAAATAATATTCCCTGTTTCTAAATCTCTGCATTCATTGCTAGAAACTCATTCTGATCTCACTGAGAGTGCTTCTTAAACAATTCAAAATATAAAATAAGTATATATATTTTTGGCACTTATGTTCAAAGTCCTGCACTGTCCTAATTTTTTTGCTTGATCGATTAATAGATATATTTGCTGGTATCTGATCTGTGCTGAAATTGCTGTTTTTTTCTCTCTCCCTATTTCCTGCTGTGTTAAACATTGGTCTAACAGCTTTTGTGTTTTATCTGATTGTCTCAAGGCTTGCTAGTATACAAAATATTCCCTATTTGTAAATCTCTGCAGTCATTGTTAGAAACTCCTTGTGATCTGACTGAGAGTGCTTCTCAAACAATTCAAAATATAATGTGATAAGTATATATTTTTTGGCACTTCTGTTCAAAGTTCTGCACTGTCCTAATTTTTTGCTTGATTTATATATATATATATATATATATATATATATATATATATATATATATATATATATATATATATATGTCTTGGCATCTGATCTGTGCTGAAATTGCTATTTTTTTCTCCCACCCCTATTCCTGCTGTGTTAAATACTGGTCTAATCGCTTTTCTGTTTTTTCTGATTGTCTCAAGACTTGCTGGTATAAATAATATTCCCTGTTTGTAAATCTCTGCATTTATTGATAGAAACTACTTGTGAACTAACTGAGAGTGCTTCTCAAACAATTTGAAATATAAAGTGATAAGGATATATACATATATATATATATATATATATATATATATATATATTGTCACTTCCCTTCAAAGTTCTGCACTGCCCTAATTTTTTTGTTTGGTTGATTAATATATATATATATATATATATATATATATATATATATATATATATATATTTGCAGGCTTATGATCTCTGCTGAAATTGCTGTTATTCCTGCTGTGTTAAACACTGGTCTAACAGTCTTTGTGCTTTATCTGATTGTCTCAAGGCTTGCTAGTATAAATAATATTCCCTGTTTGTAAATCTCTGCATTCATTGCTAGAAACCGCTTGTGATCTGACTGAGAGTGCTCCTCAAACAATTCAAAATGTAACGTGAGAAGTATATTTTTTGGCACTTCTGTTCAAAGTTCTGCACTGTCCTCATTTTTTTTACTTGATTGATTAATATATATATATATATTTGCTGGCTTCTGATCTGTTCTGAAATTGATGTTTTTTTCTACCCTTATTCCTGTTGTGTTAAATACTGGTCTAGCAGCTTTTGTGTTTTATCTGATTGTCTCAAGGCTTGCTGGTATAAATAATATTCCCAGTTTGTAAATCACTGTATTCATTGCCAGAACCTCCTTGTGATCTGGCTGACAGTGTTTCTCAAACAATTTGAAATATAAAGTGATAAGTATATTTTTGGCACTTCTGTTCAAAGTTCTGCACTGCCCTAATTTTTATGCTTGATTGATTAACATATATATTGGCTGGCTTCTGATCTGTGCTGAAATTACTGTTTTTTCTCCCACCTTTATTCCTGCTGTGTTAAATACTGGTTTAACAGCTTTTGTGTTTTATCTCATTGTCTCAAGGCTTGTGGTATAAATAAAATTCCCTGTTTGTAAATCTCTGCATTTTTTGCTAAAAACTCCTTGTGATCTCACTGAGAGTGTTTCTCAAGCATTCATTGCTAGCAACTCCTCGTGATCTGAATGAAAGTGCTTCTCAAGCATACATTGCTGGAAAATCCTTGTGATCTCACTGAGAGTGCTTCTCATACAATTCGAAATATAAAGTAATAAGTATTTATTTTTTGGTATTTCTGTTCAACGTTGTGCACTGTCCTAACTTCTTTGCTACATTGATTAATATATATATATTTGCTGGCATCTGATCTGTGCTGAAAATGCTCTTTTTTTCTCCCACTCTTATTCCTGCTGGTCAAATACTGGTCTAACAGCTTTTGTGTTTTATCTGATTTTATCAAGGCTTGCTGGTAGAAACAATATTCCTTGCTTGTAAATCTCTGCAGTCATTGTTAGAAACTCCTTGTTATCTGACTGAGAGTGCATCTCAAACAGTTTGAAATATAAAGGAATAAGTATATTTTTTGGCACTTCTGTTAAAGTTTTGAACTGTCCTAATTTTTTTGATTGATTAATACACGTATTTGCTAGCTTCTGATCTATGCTGAAATTGCTATTTTTCCCACCTTTATTCCTGCTGTGTTAAATACTGGTCTAAAAGCTCTTGTGTTTTATCTGATTGTCTCAATGCTTGCTGGTATGAATAATATTCCCTGTTTGTAAATATCTGTATTCATTGCTAGAAACTCTTTTTGATCTGACTGAGAGTGCTTCTCAAACAATTCGAAATATAAAGTGATAACTATATTTTGGCATTTTTCATCAAAGTTCTCCACTGTCCTAGTTTTTTTGCCTTGTTGAGTTATGTATATATTTACTGGCTTCCGATCTGTGCTGAAATTGCTGTTTTTTTCTCTCACCATTATTCCTGCTGTGTTAAATACTGTTCTAGCAGCTTTTGTGTTTTATCTGATTGTTTCAAGACTTGCTCATAGAAATACTATTCCTTGTTTGTAAATTTCTGCATGCATTGCTAGAAACTCCTTGTGATCTGACTGAGAGTGCTTCTCAAATAATTCAAAACATGAAGTGAGAAGTATATTTTTTATGGCACTTCTGTTCAAATTCTTCACTGTTCTAATTTTGTTTGCTTGATTGGCAAATATACATATTTACTGTCTTTTGATCTGTTCTGAAATTGCTGTTTTTTCTCCCAACCTTATTCTTGCTGTGTTAAAGACTGTTCTAACAGCTTTTGTGTTTCATCTGATTGTCTCAAGGCTTACTGGAATAAATAATATTCCCTGCTTCTAAATCTCTGCATTCATTTCTAGAAACTCCTTGTGATCTGACTGAGAGTTCTCCTCAAGCATTCATTGCTAGAAATTTCTTGCAATCTGACTGAGAGTACTTCTCAAACAATTTGAAATATAAAGCAAGTATATTTTTGGCACTTCTGTTCAAAGTTTTGCACTGTCCCAATTTTTCTGCTTTGTTAATTTATATATATATATATATTTGCCGGCATCTGATCTGTACTGAAATTGCTGTTTTTTTCTCTCACCATTATTCCTGCTGTGTTAAATACTGTTCTAACAGCTTTTGTGTTTTATCTGATTGTGTCAAGACTTGGTAGAAATAATATTCCCTGTTTGTAAATCACTGCCTTCATTTCTAGAAACTCCTTGTGATCTGACTGAGAGCTTCTCACACAATTGAAAATTTAAAGTGAGAAGTATATTTTTATGGCACTTCTGTTCAAAGATCTGCACTGTTCTAATTGTTTAGCAAAATCGGCAAATATATATATATTTGCTGTCTTCTGATCTGTGCTGAAATTGCTGTTTTTTCACTGACTGATATTTCTGCTGTGTTAAATACTGGTATAAAAGCTTTTGTGTTTTATCTGATTGTCTCAAGGTTTGCTAGTATAAATAATAGTCCCTGTTTGTAAATCTCTGCATTCATTGCTAGAAACTCATTGTGATCTGACTGAGAGTGCTTCTTAAGCAATTCAAATTATAAAGTAATAAGTATATTTTGGCACTTCTGTTCAAAGTTCTGCACTGTTCTAATTTTTTTGCATGATTGATTAATACACACACACACACATATATATATATATATATATATATATATATATATATATATATATACTGGCTTTTGACGTGTGCTGAAATTGTTGTTTTTATTTCTCTCTCCCTTATTCCTGCTGTGTCCAATACTGTTCTAACAGCTTTTGTGTTTTATTCGATTGTCTCAAGGCTTGCTGGAATAAATAATATTCCCTGTTTGTAAATCTCTGCATTCATTGCTAGAAACTCCTTGTGATCTTACTGAGAGTGTTTCTCAAATATCTCAAAATATGAAGTGAGAAGTATATTTTTTATGGCACTTCTGTTCAAATTCTTCACTGTTCTAATTTTGTTTGCTTGATTGGCAAATATACATATTTGCTGTCTTTTGATCTGTGCTGAAATTGATGTTTTTTTCTCCCTCCCTTATTCCTGCTGTGTTAAATACTGTTCTAACAGCTTTTGTGTTTTATCTGATTGTCTCAAGGCTTGCAGGAATAAATAATATTCCCTGTTTCTAAATCTCTGCATTCATTTCTAGAAACTCCTTGTGATCTGACTGAGAGTTCTTCTCAAGCATTCATTGCTAGAAATTCCTTGTAATCTGACTGAGAGTGCTTCTCAAACAATTTGAAATATAAAGCAAGTATATTTTTTGGCACTTCTGTTCAAAGTTCTGCACTGTCCTAATTTTTCTGCTTTGTTAATTTTGTTACTATATATATATATATATATATATATATATATATATATATATATATATATATATATTTGCCGGCTTCTGATCTGTGCTGAAATTGCTGTTTTTCTCTCACCATTATTCCTGCTGTGTTAAATACTGTTCTAACAACTTTTGTGTTTTATCTGATTGTGTCAAGACTTGCTGGTAGAAATAGTATTCCTTGTTTGCAGATCTCTGCATTCATTGCTATAAACTCCTTGTGATCTGACTGAGAGTACTTCTCAAACATTTCAAAATTTAAAGTGAGAAGTATATTTTTATGGCACTTCTGTTCAAAGATCTGCACTGTTCTAAGTGTTTAGCAAAATCGGCAAATATATATATTTGCTGTCTTCTGATCTGTGCTGAAATTGCGGTTTTTTCACTGACAATTATTTCTGCTGTGTTAAATACTGGTATAAAAGCTTTTGTGTTTTATCTGATTGTCTCAAGGCTTGCTAGTATAAATAATATTCCCTGTTTGTAAATCTCTGCATTCATTGCTAGAAACTCCTTGTGATCTCACTGAGAGTGCTTCTTAAGCAATTCAAAATATAAAGTAATAAGTATATTTTTGGCACTTCTGTTCAAAGTTCATATATATATATATATATATATATATATATATATATATATATATATATACTGTTTTTTTATCTGTGCTAAAATTGTTGTTTATTCTCCCAGCCTTATTCCTGCTGTGTTAAATATTGTTCTAACAGCTTTTCTGTTTATCTGATTGTCTCATGGCTTGCTGGAATATTCCCTGTTTGTAAATCTCTGCATTCATTGCTAGAAACTCCTTGTGATCTGACTGAGAGTGCTTCTCAAGCATTCATTGCTAGAAACTCTTTGTAATCTGACTGAGAGTGCTTCTCAAGCAATTTGAAATATAAAGTCATAAGTATATTTTTTGGCACTTCTGTTCAAAGTTCTGCACTGTCCCAATTTTTTTGCTTGATTGATTAATATATATATTTGATGGCTTCGGATCTGTGTGGAAATTGCTGTTTTTTCTCCCACCCTTATTACTGCTGTGTTAAATACTGGTCTAACACCTTTTGTGTTTTAAATGATTGCTCAATGCTTGGTGGTAATAATAATATTCCGTGTTTGTAAATCTCTGCATTCATTGCTAGGAACTCCTTCTGATCTGAAAGTGCTTCTCAAACAATTCGAAATATAAAGTGATAAGTACATCTTTGACACGTCTCTTCAAAGTGATGCACTGTCCTAATTTTTTTTTTGCTTTGTTGATTTAAATATATATCTATATATATATATATATATATATATATATATATATATATATATATATATATATATGCATGCATTTGATCTGTGCTACAATTGCTGTTTCTTTCTCTCACCATTATCCCTGCTGTGTTAAGTACTGTTCTAACAGCTTTTGTGTTTTATCAGATTGCCTCAAGACTTGCTGGTAGAAATAATATTCCTTGTTTGTAAATCTTTACATTCATTGCTAGAAACTCCTTGTGATCTGACTGAGAGTGCTTCTCAAACAATTTAAAATATAAAGTGCAAAGTATATTTTGTATGGCACTTCTGTTCAAAGATCTGCACTGTTCCAATTGTTTTGCTTGATCGGCAAATATATATATTTCCTGTCTTCTGATCTGTGCTGAAATTGCCATTTTTTTCTCCAGCCATTATTCCTGTTGTATTAAATACTGGTCAAAGAGCTTTTGTGTTTTATTTGATTGTCTCAAGTCTTGCTGGAACAAATAATACTCCCAGTTTGTAAATCTCTGCATTCATTGCTAGAAACTCCTTGTGATCTGACTAAGACTACTTCTCAAGCATTCATTGCGAGAAACTTCTTGTGATCTGACTGAGACTGGTTCTCAAACAATTTGAAAAGCAAAGTGATAAGTATATTTTTCGCCCTTCTTTTCAAAGTTCTCCACTGTCCTAACTTTTTTATTTGACTGATTAAAATATATATATTTTTGCTGACTTCCAATCTGTGTGGAAATTGCTGGGGGTTTTTTTTCCGATCCTTATTCCTCCTGTGTTAAATACTGGTCTAACAGCTTTTGTGTTTTATCTGAGTATCTCAAGGCTTGCTGGTATAAATAATATTCCCTGTTTGTAAATATCTGCATTCATTGCTAGAAACTCCTTGTGATCTGACTGAGAGTGCTTCTTAAGCAATTCAAAATATAAAGTAATAAGTATATTTTTGGCACTTCTGTTCAAAATTCTGCACTGTTCTATATATATTTTTTTGCATGACAGATTAATATATATATTTTTATCTAGATCCTGATATGTGCTGAAATTGTTATTTTTTTCTCTTACCATTATTCCTGCTGTGTTAAATACTATTCTAACAGCTTTTGTGTTTTTTCTGATTATCTCAAGGCTTGCTGGTAGAAATAATATTCCTTGTTTGTAAATATCTGCATTCATTGCTAGAAACTCCTTGTGACCTGACTGATAGTGCTTCTCAAAAAATTCAAAATATAAAGTGAGAAGTATATTTTCAATAGCACTTCTGTTCAAATTCTGCACTGTTCTAATTGTTTTCCTTGAATGGCAAATATATATATTTGTCGTCTTCTGATCTGTGCTGAAATTGCTGTTTTTTCTCCCACCCTAAGTCCTGCTGTGTTAAATACTGTTCTAACAGCTTTTGTGTTTTATCTGATTGTCTCCGGGCTTCCTGCAATAAATAATATTCCCTGTTTGTAAATCTCTGCATTCATTGCTAGAAACTCGTTGTGATCTGACTGGGAGTGCTTCTCATGCATTCATTGCTAGAAACTCCGTGTGATCTGACGAGAGTGTATCTCAAATAATTTGAAATATAAAGTCATAAGTATATTTTTTGGCACTTCTGTTCAAAGTTCTGCACTGTCCCAATTTTTTTGCTTGATTGATTAATATATATATATTTGATGGCTTCGGATCTGTGTGGAAATTGCTGTTTTTTCTCCCACCCTTATTACTGCTGTGTTAAATACTGGTCTAACACCTTTTGTGTTTTAAATGATTGCTCAATGCTTGGTGGTAATAATAATATTCACTGTTTGTAAATCTCTGCATTCATTGCTAGGAACTCCTTCTGATCTGAGAGTGCTTCTCAAACAATTCAAAATATAAATTGATAAGTACATCTTTGACACTTCTCTTCAAAGTGATGCACTGCCCTAATTTTTTTTTGCTTTGTTGATTTATATATATATAATATTTATATAAGTATATATATATACTCTGCATATATAGGGCATACATTGTGCTAGGAACTCCCAGGGACTCCAGTGCATCTAAAACAATTCAAAATATAAACTGATATATATATATATATATATATATATATATACTTTTTTGGCATTTCTGTTCAAAGTTCTGCACTGTCCTCATTTTTTGTTTAATTTATATATATATATATATATATATATATATATATATATATATATATATATATATATATATATATATATATATATATATATATATATATATATATTGCTAGCTTCTGATCTGTGCTGAAATTGTTGTTTTTTTCTCTCTCACCATTATTCACGCTGTGTTAAATACTGTTCTTACAGCTTTTGTGTTTTTATCTGATTGTTTCAAGGCTTGCTGGTAGAAAGAGCATTCCTTGTTTGTAAATCTGTGCATTCATTGCTAGAAACTCCTTGTGATCTGACTGAGAGTGCTTCTCAAGTATTCATTGCTAGAAACTCCTTGCGATTTGACTGAGAGTGCTTCTTAAGCAATTCCAAAATATAAAGTAATACGTATATTTTTTTGGCACTTCTGTTCAACGTTCTGCACTGTTCTAATGTTTTTGCATGATTGATTAATATATATATATATATATATATATATATATATATATATATATATATATAGATGTGCTGGCTTTTGATATGTGCTGAAATTGATGATTTTTTTCCTCACCCTCATTCCTGCTGTGCTTAATACTGTTCTAACAGCTTTTGTGTTTTATCTGATTGCCTCAAGACTTGCTGGTACTAATAATATTCCTTGTTTGTAAATCTCTACATTCATTGCCAGAAACTACTTGTGATCTGACTGAAAGTGCTTCTCAAACAATTTAAAATATAAAGTGAGAAGTATATTTTGTATGGAACTTCTGTTCAAAGATCGGAACTGTTCTAATTGTTTTGCTTGATCGGCAAATATATATATTTCCTGTCTTCTGATCTGCACTGAAATTGCTGTTTTTTTCTCCGACCTTTATTCCTGTTGTGTTAAATACTGGTCTAAAAGCTTTTGTGTTTTATGTGATTGTCTCAAGGCTTGCTGGAATAAATAATATTCCCAGTTTGTAAATCTCTGCATTCATTGCTAGAAAGTCCTTGTGATCTGACTAAGGGTACTTCTCAAGCATTCATTGCTAGAAACTCATTGTGATCTGACTGAGAATGGTTGTCAAACAATTCAAAATGTAAAGTGATAAGTATATTTTGGCCCTTCTTTTCAAGGTTCTCCACTGTCCTAATTTTTTTATTTGATTGATTAATATATATATTTTTGCTGGCTTCTGATCTGTGCGGAAATTGCTGTTTTTTCTCCAATCCTTATTCCTCCTGTGTTAAATACTGGTCTAACAGCTTTTGTGTTTTATCTGAGTATCTCAAGGCTTGCTGGTATAAATAATATTCCCTGTTTGTAAATATCTGCATTCACTGCTAGAAACTCCTTATGATATGACTGAGAGTGCTTATCAAGCATTCATTCCTAGAAACTCCTTGTGATCTGACTGAGAGTGCTTCTTAAGCAATTCAAAATATAAAGTAATAGTATATTTTTGGCACTTCTGTTCAAAATTCTGCACTGTTCTATTTTTTTGCATGACAGATTAATATATATATATATATATATATTTTCTGGATTCTAATCTGTGCTGAAATTGTTATTTTTTTCTCTCACCCTTATTCCTGCTGTGTTAAATACTGTTCTAACAGCTTTTGAGTTTTTTCTGATTGTCTCAAGACTTGCTGATAGAAATAATATTCCTTATTTGTAAACATCTGAATTCATTGCTAGAAACTCCTTGTGACCTGACTGAGAGTGCTTCTCAAACAATTCAATATATAAAGTGAGAAGTATATTTTTATGGCACTTCTGTTCAAATTCTGTACTGTTCTAATTGTTTTCCTTGAATGGCAAATATATATATTTGCTGTCTTCTGATCTGTGCTGAAATTGCTGTTTGTTTCTCCCACCCTAATTCCTGCTGTGTTAAATACTGTTATAACAGCTTTTGTGTTTTATCTGATTGTCTCAAGGCTTGCTGCAATAAATAATATTCCCTGTTTGTAAATCTCTGCATTCATTGCTAGAAACTCATTGTGATCTGACTGGGAGTGCTTCTCATACATTCATTGCTAGAAACTCCTTGTGATCTGACTGAGAGTTTTTCTCAAATAATTTGAAATATAAAGTGATAAGTATATTTTTGGCACTTCTGTCCAAAGTTCTGCACTGTCCTAAATTTTTTGCTCGATTGATTAATATATATATTTACTGGCTTTTTATCTGTGTGGAAATTGCCTTTTTTTTCTCCCACCCGTATTACTGCTGTGTTAAATACTGGTCTAACAGCTTTTGTGTTTTAAATGATTGTCTCAAGGCTTGCTGGTATAAATAATATTCCCTATTTGTAAATCTCTGCATTCATTGCTAGGAACTCCTTACTTTTTTTGGCATTTCTGTTCAAAGTTCTGCACTGTCCTAATTTTTTGTTTAATTGATTTATATATATATTTGCTGGCTTCTGATCTGTGCTGAAATTGCTGTTTTTTTCTCTCTCACCATTATTCCTGCTGTGTTAAATACTGTTCTTACAACTTTTGTGTTTTATCTGATTGTCTCAAGGCTTGCTGGTAGAAATAGCATTCCTTGTTTGTAAATCTCTGCATTCATTGCTAGAAACTCCTTGTGATCTGACTGAGAGTGCTTCTCAAGTATTCATTGCTAGAAACTCCTTGTGATTTGACTGACAGTGCTTCTTAAGCAATTCAAAATATAAAGTAATAAGTATATTTTTGGCACTTCTGTTCAAAGTTCTGCACTGTTCTAATGTTTTTGCATGATTGATTAATATATATATATATATATATATATATATATATATATATATATATATGTGCTGGCTTTTGATCTGTGCTGAAATTGTTGATTTTTTCCTCACCCTTATTCCTGCTGTGTTTAATATTGTTCTAACAGCTTTTGTGTTTTATCTGATTGTCTCAAGGCTTGCTGGTAGAAATAAGATTTCTTGTTTGTAAATCTCTGCATGCATTGCTAGAAACTCCTTGTGACCTGACTGAGAGTGCTTCTTAAAAAATTCAAAATATAAAGTGAGAAGTATATTTTTATGGCACTTAAATTCTGCACCGTTCTAAATTGTTTCATTGATTAGCAAATGCATGTATTTGCTGTCTTCTGATCTGTGCTGAAATTGCTCTTTTTTTCTCCCACCCTAATTCCTGCTGTGTTAAATACTGTTCTAACAGCTTTTGTGTTTTATTTGATTGTCTCAAGGCTTGCTGGAATAAATAATATTCCCTGTTTGTAAATCTCTGCATTCATTGCTAGAAACCGCTTGTGATCTGACTGAGAGTGCTCCTCAAACAATTCAAAGTGTAAAGTGAGAAGTATATTTTTTGGCACTTCTGTTCAAAGTTATGCACTGTCCTCATCTTTTTTACTTGATTGATTAATATATATATATATTCGCTGGCTTCTGAGCTGTGCTGAAATTGATTTTTTTACACCCTTATTCCTTCTGTGTTAAATACTGGTCTAGCAGCTTTTGTGTTTTATCTGATTGTCTCAAGGCTTGCTGGTATAAATAATATTCCCAGTTTGTAAATCTCTGCATTCATTGCTAGAACCTCCTTGTGATCTGACTGACAGTGTTTCTTAAATAATTTGAAATATAAAGTGATAAGTATATTTTTTGGCACTTCTGTTCAAAGTTATGCACTGCCCTAATTTTTATTCTTGATTGATTAATATATATATTGGCTTGCTTCTGATCTGTGTTGAAATTACTGTTTTTTCTCCCACCCTTATTCCTGCTGTGTTAAATACTGGTTTAACAGCTTTTGTGTTTTATCTCATTGTCTCAAGGCTTGTGGTATAAATAAAATTCCCTGTTTGTAAATCTCTGCATTCATTGCTAAAAACTCCTTGTGATCTGACTGAGAGTGTTTCTCAAGCATTCATTGCTAGCAACTCCTTGTGATCTGACTGAAAGTGCTTCTCAAGCATTCATTGCTAGAAACTCCTTGTGATCTCACTGAGAGTGCTTCTCATACAATTCGAAATATAAAGTAATAAGTATTTATTTTTTGGCACTTCTGTTCAACATTGTGCACTGTCCTAACTTCTTTGCTACATTGATTAATATATATATATATATATATATATATATATATATATATATATATATATTTGCTGGCATCTCATCTGTGTTGAAATTGCTGTTTTTTTCTCCCACTCTTATTCCTGCTGGTTAAATACTGGTCTAACAGCTTTTGTGTTTTATCTGATTTTATCAAGGCTTGCTGGTAGAAATAATATTCCTTGCTTGTAAATCTCTGCATTCATTGTTAGAAACTCATTGTTATCGGACTGAGAGTGCTTCTCGAACAGTTTGAAACATAAAAGGATAAGTATATTTTTGGCACTTCTGTTAAAGTTTTGCACTGTCCTAATTTTTTTGATTGACTAATACATGCATTTGTTGGCTTCTGATCTATGCTGAAATTGCTGTTTTTTTCCACATTTATTCCTGCTGTGTTAAATACTGGTCTAAAAGCTCTTGTGTTTTATCTGATTGTCTCAAGGCTTGCTGGTATGAATAATATTCCCTGATTGTAAATATCTGCTTTCATTGCTAGAAACTCTTTTTGATCTGACTGAGAGTGCTTCTCAAACAATTTGAAATATAAAGTGATAACTATATTTTGGCACTTCTCTTTAAAGTTCTCCACTGTCCTAATTTTTTGGCTTTCTTGATTTATGTATATATTTGCTGGCTTCCAATCTGTGCTGAAATTGTTGTTTTTTTTCTCTCACCATTATTCCTGCTGTGTTAAATACTGTTCTAGCAGCTTTTGTGTTTTATCTGATTGTTTCAAGGCTTGCTCATAGAAATACTATTCCTTGTTTGTAAATTTCTGCATGCATTGCTAGAAACTCCTTGTGATCTGACTGAGAGTGCTTCTCAAACAATTCAAAATATAAAGTGAGAAGTATATTTTTTATGGCACTTCTGTTCAAATTTTCACTGTTCTAATTTTGTTTGCTTGATTGGCAAATATACATATTTGCTGTCTTTTGATCTGTGCTGAAATTGCTGTTTTTTCTCCAACCCTTATTCCTGCTGTGTTAAATACTGTTCTAACAGCTTTTGTGTTTTATCTGATTGTCTCAAGGCTTTCTGGAATAAATAATATTCCCTCTTTCTAAATCTCTGCATTCATTTCTAGAAACTCCTTGTGATCTGACTGAGAGTTCTTCTCAAGCATTAATTGGTAGAAATTCCTTGTAATCTGACTGAGAGTGCTTCTCAAACAATTTGAAATATAAAGCAAGTATATTTTTGGCACTTCTGTTCAAAGTTCTGCACTGTCCCAATTTTTCTGCTTTGTTAATTTATATATATATATATATATATATATATATATATATATATATATATATATATATATTTGCCGGCTTCTGATCTGTGCTGAAATTGCTGTTTTTTCACTGACCGATATTTCTGCTGTGTTAAATACTGGTATAAAAGCTTTTGTGTTTTATCTGATTGTCTCAAGGCTTGCTAGTATAAATAATAGTCCCTGTTTGTAAATCTCTGCATTCATTGCTAGAAACTCCTTGTGATCTGACTGAGAGTGCTTCTTAAGCAATTCAAAATATAAAGTAATAAGTATATTTTGGCACTTCTGTTCAAAGTTCTGCACTGTTCTAATTTTTTTGCATGATATATATATATATATATATATAGGCTTTTGATCTGTGCTGAAATTGTTGTTTTTTCTCTCACCCTTATTCCTGCTGTGTTCAATACTGTTTTAACAGCTTTTGTGTTTTATTTGATTGTCTCAAGGCTTGCTGGAATAAATAATATTCCCGGTTTGTAAATCCCTGCATTCATTGCTAGAAACTCATTGTGATCTCAATGACAGTGCTTCTCAAACAATTCAAAATATAAAATGATAAGTATATGTTTTTTGGCACTTCTGTTCAAAGTTCTGCACTGTCCTAATTTTTTCCTTGATTGATTGATATATATATATTTGCTGGTATCTGATCTGTGCTGAAATTGCTGTTTTTTCTCCCACCCCTATTCCTGCTGTGTTAAATACTGGTCTAATCAGTTTGCTGTTTTTTCTGATTGTCTCAAGGCTTGCTGGTATAACTAATATTCCTTGTATGTAAATCTCTGCATTCATTGCTAGAAACTCCTTGTGATCTGACTGAGAGTGCTTCTCAAACAATTCAAAATATAAAGTGATAAATATATATATATATTTTTGGCACTTCTCTTCAAAGTTCTGCACTGTCCTAATTTTTTTGCTTGATTGATTAATATATATATTTGCTGGCTTATGATCTCTGCTGAAATTGATGTTTTTGTCACCCACCCTTATTCCTGATGTGTTAAATACTAGTCTAACAGCTTTTGCGTTTTATCTGATTCTCTCAAGGCTTGCTGGTATAAATAATATTCCCTGTTTGTAAATCTCTGCTAAAATCTCTGGCTAAAATTTCACTGTGTTCTTACTGAGTGTTCTTCTCAGCTGATAGTGTGCTAGCTTGCGCTGCACTTGAATTGTTTTTATTTTTGTTTTAGCTGCTTTTCTGTAAAAAAAATTCTAAGCTTGTTTCCTGCTTTTCCTGAAACTAGTCTAGTCTAGATGGAGATTTGCTGTATCCAGGACTGTTTGTAAGCATCTGAGCCCCCAAGCCTTTCTGTGTTGAAGGTAGCCTTCTATCTTATCAGTGGGAGTGGTAAGCAGTGGCACTAGGTAGCCTATCTACCACAAGAGTAGCTTCTGGCCCAGAAATTGTAGTTTAGTGGCTGTCTGGGCAGTTTTTCCATCACTTTCAACTTTCTGGTTTAAAAGTCCATGTTTGCACTTGTTTCCAACCTTTCCTGTAACTACTCTAGTCCAGATAGAGATTTGCTGTATCCAGGACTGTTTGTAAGCTTCTGAGCCCCACAAGCCTTTCTGTGTTGAAGGAAGCCTTCTAGCTTATCAGTCAGAGTGGTAAGCACTAGGTAGCCTATCTACCACAAGATGATTCATTTCTTGCCCAGAAATTGTAGTCTATTGGCTGTTTGGGCAGTTTTTTCCATCTCTTTCAAATTTCTGGTTTAAAAGCCTGCATTTACACTTGTTTCCCACCTTATCTGTAACTACCCTAGTCCAGATATAGATTTTCTGTACCCAGGACTATTTGTAAGCTTCTGAGCCACCCCCAAGCCTTCCTGTGTTGAAGAAAGCCTTCTAGCTTATCAGTGGGAGTGGTAAGCACCAGGTAGGCTATCTACCACTAGTGGAGTGGTTTCTGGCCCAGAGATTGTAGTTCATTGGCCATTTGAGCATTATTTCCATCTCTATCAACCACCTGGTTTAAAAGCTCGCATTTGTGCTTGTTTACTACCTTTCCTGTAACTAGTCTAGTCCAGATACAGATTTGCTGTATCCAGGACTGTTTGTAAGCTTTTGAGCCCCCCCTCCAAGCCTTTCTGTGTTGGAGGGAAGCCTTCTAGCTTATCAGTGAGAGTGGTAAGCACTAGGTAGCCTATCTACCACAAGAGGATGCATCAATAGATGATGTATTAATAAACTTGAAACTGTTTACAAGAAAGTTGAACCTACAGTTTTACTTTAAAGAAATGCCCCCCCCAATAGAACATGGAATGTGTATAAAAACTAGTTATTTCAATCCACCACTCCATTTTGCAGTTCAGACTTATGAAAAATGTGTGAAAATGATATTCATAGGTTGTTCATAAATAAAGGGACATGGATGCCTAAAAACAATCATTTGAATGGCACTGAACTGAAACTGTTGAATGATATGTGTAACAACAAGGCAGTCAGAGTTATGAAACCTGACAAGGGGGGTTGGCTATTATGAATACCAACCATTATATAGACAAAATGTTAGATATACTATTTACAGATGTATATCATGAGATAAGTTTAAATTAAAATAATATTTTATATAGAAAAGTGGACATGATGTTAGAAGAGCTGTTATTGAACAGGGAGATCAGTTTTGAAGAACATCAATTTATAGAGGTAAAGTGTCCTAAAATTCCAACTATCTTCGGTATACCAAAGTTACACAAAGATTTAGCCAACGGCCCCCCTAGACCCATTGTTGATGCTAAAGCGTCTAAAACCTATTTTATTGCAAAATTCATAGACACACCGTTAAAGTCTGTACTTAATGATTGTGTATGGGTAGTAAAAGATTCATGGGATTTGCTCAGAAAAATTGATAAGAACATGTAGGATGATTCCCTTTTATTTGTGACAATTGATGTTAGGGATTTGTTCTCTGTTATCCCACATGAAATTGGTGTTGAATGGTTCTATTTATTTCTATGTAGGCATTCGAACCTTAGACATGATAGGATCAGGAGTATTAGAACACTTATGGAATTAGTCATTGAAACAAATGTCATTGTTTTTGAAGGACAGTTATTCAAACAATGCAAAGGGGTGGCAATGGTGGCCATTTGTGCCCCTATATTTGCCAATATCATCCTGGCATTTTGGGAATTAGAGTTTGTTTTTAATAGTCAATATTCCCAAAACTGGAGTTATTATGGAAGATACCTGGACGACATAATTATTTTATGGAATGGAAATGAGGAAGAACTACAACTTTTCTGACTTTTGTAAAAGGTAGTACGGACTTCCTTGATTTTACTCATACAATAGGGAAGGACAAAATAAACTGCATAGATATTATCATCAGTAAAGATACAGAGAAAAAGGGCTTCAAGACAACAATTTACAGAAAATCTACCTACTGTAACACCCTGCTACACTTTAATAGTTTTCATCTATTACACCAGAAGAAATCTTTGGTAAAAGGGCAGGGTGTTCATCTGGCTAGGATGGTATCTGAGTGGGATGAATTTTTAAATGAAATACAAGTATTGAGGGATATACTTATACAAAGGGGCTACCCTGAAGTATTTTTGGATCAAATATTACATGAGGTAGTGGATAAAAGAAAGAGGGGTGATTTTTTTTCCTCTACTCAGAAAAGAAAGTTGTTTACAATTAGGTATATCTAAGGAAAAGACTGAAGGTTCTAAATCAGCAATTTTTAGTTTTAATAATCAATTTTTTGACATCACACAAATAATTCAACATAATTGGAATTTATTTAGCACTACTCAAGAACTTCATGGAACTGTAGGAGTGGCCCCAAAGATAGTATATAAAAAAGACACCACATTTAAAAACATGTTAGAGAGAACTTATAAAACCAACAGGGGGGAAGGTAGAATGTCCAAATTTGGCTTCTGCATTCAATGCAAATACATAATAGAAGATACTGTTATAAATATACCTAATTATGGTAGACACAAACACAAAAAGGAATATTGTTGCAGTAATAAGTCAGTTGTCTACATTGCCCTTTGCGACCTATGCCCACGTTTTTATATCGGGAAGACCTTGATGCTCTTAGAAGTAGGATATACCAACATCTATATGACATCAAAAAACAAGATCAAAAGAATGCCTTGGCCACACATGTTCTTAAAAATGAGGGCCATAATTTTAAATTTACTATATTAGAGCAAGTGGCAATGGGGGATAGAGGTGGACCTTTGAACAATTTTTTAGAACTGCAAGAATTAAGGTGGCAGATGAGAACTAATGCCACTGAACAACCAGGTCTTAATTGTACTATGTCTATAAGTTCTATTCTTAGGCTTAGGGCAGAAGGGTATATGTAATTATGCAATTATTCACTGTTTAAAGAATCATATACTTTCTCCTATTTTGTATATACATACATCCTTTTCTATTTGCACATGAAATTACATATATTTATATATTTTTATTAAACATAGGCTTTTCATGTTGATACACTCTGTGTACATGTGTATATAAATATTGTTTTTACTATTTGGTTTTACATCTCTGTTTAATTTAGGTAATATGCCTTTTATAGGCACATATATTTTTTATTGTCAATTAAGATCTTTTCAATTGGTTTAGTATTTAAGTTGAGTCAGGTGTGATGACTTTTTGTACTGTTTGGTTATTCTGAAGAAGTTTTTTTACTCAAAAAGATGAAAGTGCTCAATAAAACATTATTTTGTGGATCCTGGAGTGCATAATCCAATCCAAAAAAGACATTAGAAAAATTAGATATTTTAATGGACACATTTTACAAGACTACAGGAGTCCATTTCAATAAATCAAAATCAAACTTTTTATTTTTAAATAAAAAAAGTACTGTAGACAAAGGGGTATCACATCATAGGGAAACAAGAATCTACCTTAAAATATCTAGGAATTGAGTTATGCAAGGATAATAATGAATTAGTCTCAAAAAACTACAATATCATCAATACAATTAAAATCTTTGTGGCAAAGTGGAACAAATTAATATTAACATTTGAAGGTAGACTACAGTTAATAAAAATGGTTTTACTACCCAAGATTCTATATATAGCTTTGACAATACAACTGTTACCAGAAAGGAATATACTCAAAGAAATAAACTCATGCCTAATAAAAGTTTTATGGTTTCCCCAAAAGAAACAGAATAGCTTTAATACATTATATCAGACCATGGAAAGAAGGAGGATTAAACTTTCATGATATAGAAACATATTTATTTTACTTATTTTACATTTGTTAACCGGGATGGTCCAACTGGACACAGGTCCATTTGCAGCAGGGCCTGGGGAGAAAAGTTCCACAGTAAGTACAATTTTAAACAAAATATGTTAAAATACAGTATATAGAGAATTTTCAAACAATATGTTAAAATACAGTATACAGCAGAAGACATAATAAGACCTATATATACAGGAAAAAATAGTTACACATAGTTAATAACAGAATAAGTATAAAAAATCAATCAACATTAGGAGAATACCTAAACTGTAATATATATTACAGTAGGTATATTAGGAAGTGATGTATATAAGTGGAATAATTTGAGGACTTATGTAATACATGGTGTGAAGATTGGGTGAAGATAGATGAAGACTACCAGCCTAGCTGGATATAATTTTGGAGATAATCCTGTCATCTGTAAATATTAAAGTAAACCACAGGCTTGTTGTCTTAAATGGTAAAAATAGTGTTACATGTGGAACTGAAAAAAATGTAACAACAGTGCACTCTACTGACCAAGTAAAGCATGTTGTGTCCCTTTCATGTAAACATGGCTCTGGCCAGTCTGGATGAAGTAATTCTTGCTATTGTATTAAGGCCAGAGTTAATGGCCAGAATTTGCATGCATAAATGTCCTTTATTGCTCTGGTTTCTGCCCAGAGGTGAAGAATGTAAATGTAGTTTCTGTAAGCCTGGGAACAGAGGGAAGTGTGACAAATGATGTAATGTACCCAGGGAAGTATGAAGAATGATGTAATGTGAACCAGGAATGTGATTTTAAAAACAGAGAGAATCAGAGAGCATCAAGCATTTATGGCTTGACCATCCAACACATCAGCACTGTCTTGCTCTATATGTAAGGTTATCATAGACTTGTGTTTTCTCTTATAAATAGCTAGAAACTAGAAAGATTAGACTAAGTGCTTTTCTGTAATGTCAGAACTGTACTACTGAATTATTTTAAGTATTTCTCTGTGATCTCTGAACTCTTGACTAGCACTGTGTAGTAAAATGTATTGTCCTGTGTTTTGACTATTTGTTATTAAATATTTTTAAACCCTTTCAGCTGTGGCTGTTTTTGTAGAAATAATTTAAGCTCTTTAAAGTACGTTCATGGCTTGGTAAAATTGTACAAAGCCACTTCAATAGCTTTAGCCCTGGGCTATACTACCAATTGGATAATAATATTGCACAGTAATAACTGGACAGCATTTTAAGGGCCTTTGAGTAGCTGATAAATATTAGTGGGTGGTGGCAGCTGGTACTGCTATATAGTCTGGGAAAAAGGGGCACAGCTGGAGAACCTGTGCCAGCCTTCCCCATGAGTGTCTGTGTGGTTGTATAAACTCTTCTGAAAGTGTGTGTGTGTGTGTGTGTGTGTGTGTGTGTGTGTGTGTGTGTGTGTGTGTGTGTGTGTGTGTGTGTGTGTGTGTGTGTGTGTGTCAGCTAATTGGGCAGGGGCATGAAGAACTAGTTGGACAGAGAAGGTGCTGGAGGTTTTAGCTTGCCCGCTAGGCTGAGATCTGGACTCTATAGCTGTGCTAGTGGGGAGTCTTATTGGGGACCTGGAGAGCAAGGGAGCAACCAGCCCCAGACTGACTGTGATCTCTGTGTGCTCTTAAGGGAAATTGCACTTTACTGTGTGTATTTGTTATCCTTTCCTCCTATATGAGATGCCCCTCACTGGTGTTAGTGGTGAGGATTGAGGCTCCTTGATTGCTGGGGCAGGGCACGGGTGTCACACAAGGGCATAGCCACTTATTCTTTAAGTGTGTTCTAAGTGAGTTTTTAAAGTGAGAAGTGGTGGGGGCAGAAATCAGAGCAGGAGGGAGATTATTACAAGTTCTAGCTATGGAGTGGGAGAACAGTGCTTTTCCTGGTGTATTGTTAGCCCTAGAGATACAGAGGAGGGGGTTATCAGAAATTGGAGAGGACGATTTGTATTATAGTGGGTGAGATGTTGGCCTAGTGTAGGGTTTTTTTTCTGGATGTGTTGCCACATTGTAGGCAATGACTAATTGGTGATAGGTTAATAGCTGGGGAAGTTCCAGCCATTGCAGCTCCTTTAGAGCCTGACAATGGTGGGTTCTAAAAGTGGAATTGTTTGCAAACTTGGCAATTTTATTATAACATGATTCGAGTATGGCAAGGTCAAGTATTCTAAGCTGGGTAAGAATTGGAGCAGCATAAATTAGGGTAAACAAGAGGTGAGTTTGGGCTAGGATAATCCGTGCTTGTTTTGAGAGGGATTTCCTGTGCCTATATAGTGTTCCCATTTTTATGGACTTTTTTGATAGTTTGTGAAATGTGGATGTCAAAGTGTAGACTTTTTATCAATTTCAATGCTTAGGAGTTTGGTATGGTCAGAGAGAGAGATAATAGTGCCATTTTTGGAGGAAATACAAAAGGATAGAGGGGAAGAAATGGCTTTGTTGGGGGTAAAAAGCAGTAATTTGGTTTTATTAGGGTTTAGGATAAGTTGGATCCAACTTTCCACAGAGCTAAAGGATTCATGGGTGCGTTTTTGTAGGGTGGGAAGTGATGGAGCTGAACAGATAAGAGTTGAATCATCAGCGTATTGTATAAGTGAAGCATGCTGTGTGGTGGTATAGAGATTATTGGTAAATATGGAGAAAAGAAGTGGGCCTGATATGGAGCCTTGTGGTATGCCTATGGTAGTTGGGAGTAAGGGGGAGAGTACACTTTGCCATTGGACAGATTGTTGCCTATTTGACAGATAGCTTTTAAATCAGGCTATAGCAGAAGGGGCAAAGGATAGGGATGTCAGGTTGTCTAGTAGTAAGGAATGTGAAACCATGTCAAATGCTTTGGAGAGGTCTAGAAATATTGCAGATACAAAGTTATTATTATTTCTATGTTGGTTAATCAGATTGGTGAAAGAGTGCAGAGCAGTGATTGTGCTATAGTGTTGTCAGAAGCCATGCTATGTGGGGGAGAGGAGATGGTGTGAGTTTAGGAATTGTGTTACCTGAGAATGTATACATTTCTCTAGAATTTTAGATAAGGGGGTAGAATGGCAATGGGGTGATAATTTGAGTATTCATAAGAGTTTCCGCCTTTATGTAGTGAAATAATGTATGATGCCTTCCATAGTTGTGGAACATATGCTTCTTGCATAGAGCAATTGATAAGAATATAAATAGGGTAGGATAAGGATTCAGCAGCTATTTTTAGGAAGTTGGCTGGTAGATTGTCAGCAGCAAGGGTGGTAGGTTTCAGTTTTAGGAGGAGTTTTTTAATTGTTGAGGTGGGAATGGGTAAGAGCGTACAGGAAGGGATGTTGTCAGGGCATTTGGTTGGGTTATATGTAGGGCTGTTGTTGGATAGTTGGGAGGATAGTGTTAAAATGGATTCTGTGAAATGGTGATTGAATTGGGAGACTACACCAGTACTCGAGACTGCAGAACCTATCTATAGGGCTGGTCAGGACAGAAAAGTAAAAGGAGGATACCTCTGTAATTAAGCAGGAGTGGGAGAGAGTTGTGCAGGTTCAAGGTGGGAGAGGGGTTAGACACAAAGCAATACAAGGTTGTGAGTCAGAAAAACTGGACTAGGCCAGCTGCTAAAAAGAAAACAGGAAAACCAAACTAAGTCAATTCCAGGTCAATTACAGTATCTTCCTAATAACTACAAATCTTATGCTACTAATCTAGTACAGTGTGGTGAAAAGGACCACCACCTCTATAGGGAAAAACAATTGAAGTATGGGCTACAGGTACATAGGTAAACTTTTTCCAAAAGAAAGTAATTTTAAGTAACTGACCTAGGAGTATAATAGGAAGAGAAAAATGGGGGGGGGGGGGGTAGTAGTGTGCACATATACAGTGAAAGGGGAAAGAGTCTTCAGTTTAGAAGACAGATTAAATAAAACTCTAACATACACTAGTGTAGCTGAAATTAGTGTTCCACTGACGCAGGGTCTCACAGTGCAGGTCAACGAGACAGCCTTGGGTTGATTGGAGGTTGTCCAAGACACAGGATGAAACTTTTGCTGAAGGGACTGGAAGTAAGAAGGAAAAGGAGGTAAATATTAGGTCTGCAGTTTTAAAACACTCTGACTACCAAGTAACTAAGATAGAGGATGCAGGGGAGGAGCAGCATACCTTGTAAGAAACAGCACAATTCTATGAACAACACAAAATGCAAGGATTGCAGAGAAAGAAAACAAACAAAAAAAACAAGGTAACTGCCACTGATACCAAGCTATTATAACATACACTACACTATTATGCACTGCTTTAAGGTTATGAAGAGAAAATAGTAACTACCAAGATTCTACACACAATTTAGCACTCTCCACTAAAAGTCAGGAATAACAGTGGTATGCTACAGAAACAAATAACTACTAAGATGCTACATGTAATTTAGAATTCTCCAACTAACAGTCAGAAATAACAGTGATGTTATGCAGATACACAGAGTCAGTTGTATCTCACGGAGGTTACAATAAGTTCTACTCTAATTGCCAAACATGTTACTGACCTAAAAGTACACATAGCAGGTGACAATATTCACATTAGTGAATAAAGCAGCATTTTACCTATTCAATGTCAAAATATGCTATAAATACAATTCTATACTGGCATAACAAAAACACTCATATACAGGGAAAATAGAGTAAAGGAAAAAAACAAAAACACTCTTGAACTGCAGTCCAGAAAACAAGTGACAAAATATAGCTGTTACCAACTAAAAAATATGCAAAATAGCAATAAGAATCAGAAAAACAATACCAAGTAGTACTTACATGTGAGCACACTACTGGGGATTCCTATGAAGCAAGGCAGAAAAGCTAAGTCAAAAAATGGTGCCTTTCTACAGCAGGTATTTTGATACCTCTGTAATTCAGCAGGAGTGGGAGGGAGTTGTGCTGGTTCAAGGTGGGAGAGAGGTAGACACAAAGTAATACAAGGTTGTGAGTCAGAAAAACTGGACTAGGCCAGCTACTAAAAAGAAATCAGGAAAACCAAACTAAGTCAATTCCAGGTCAGTGTAGTGCAGTATCTTCCTAATAACTACAAATATTATGCTGCTAATCTAGCACAGTGCGGTGAAAAGGACCACCACTTCTGCAGGGAAAAACAACTGAAGTATGGGCTGCAGGTACATAGGTAAACATTTTCCAAGAGAAAGTAGTTTTAAGTAATTGACCTAGGAGTGCAATAGGAAGAGAAAAATGGGGGGAGGGGATCAGTAGTGTGCACGTGTACAGTGAAAGGGGAAAGAGTCTTCAGTTTAGAGGACAGATTAAATACAACTCTAACATACACTAGTGCAGCTGAAAGCACTTTAGTGTTCTACTGATGCAGGGTCTCACAGTGCAAGGCAATGTGACAATCTTGGGTTGATTTGAGGTTAACCAAGACACAGAATGAAACTTTTGCTGAGGGGAACAAGTGTAGCTGAAAGCACTTTAGTGTTCCACCGATGCAGGGTCTCACAGTGCAGGGCAACAAGACAGCCTTGGGTTGATTGGAGGATGGCCAAGACACAGGATTAAACTTTTGCTGAGGGAAATGCGAGCACTACTGGGGATTCCTATGAAGTAAGGCAGAAAATCGAAGTCAAAAAGCATAAAAACATAAAAGCATCAATATATAAAACAATCTCAGACTGGATAAGTCCAAATTATTCTGCAAATTGGAAAGAATTACTAACTGTAATATCAATAAATGAATTTGATTTACAAACAAAATTTCAAATAACAGATAAAAACAATTTGCCATGGCACATATTATGTATTAGTATGCAATATAACATAACTAAGCCTACTAAAACTCGAATGATTAATTATTACATTGACTCATTTAGGAAAATTATTAATGCAAATATAGATTTAAAAATCTGGTTTGATCTTTTAACACCATTCATAGTTACAAAGAGCTATCCACATAAAATATAGAGAAATAATTAATTCCTGGGAACAGAAAGGATTTGTTTGTTGGTTTCAACGTATCAAAGAACTAAAATTTCTGGATATGCAAATAGAAACAACATAAAAAATTGGCTAATTATGCAAAGCATTCTGATGTATTCGCAATATTTATGCAGAATAATTAGTAATTCTTCATTTATATGAAATCATATATAATGATTATGACATGGGAAATAGTATTTAGAAATTTTACAAGATATTGATAAATTATAAAACAACACCCAAATCCTCATATTGGAATTATATAACAAAAGGACACTCAGTACAGCTAACTGAAGAAATTAAATCAAATATTTTATTATCAATAAAACATACATCCTTTACACAATACTGGAAAGTTTTTAATTGGAAATGCTTGGACAGAGCATTCTTAACTCCAGATAGAATTACTAAAATTATTTCTTCCACAAAGGGAATATGTTGGAGGTATGAGCAAATGCACAATGCAGATTGGAATCACATTTTTTTCGACTGTGTTAAAATTAAGCCATTTTGAAATGGTATTAAAAACTTTTTACAAGCTTTATTTAATGAATTGTTTAACTTATCTAAAGCTCTAGTAAATGTGTACGAAGGTCCTCATTTGAATGAGTCAAATATGTATCTAGTTTAGACAATACTTGCAATCCCAAGGAAGTATATAACAAGAAAATGCCAATCCCAAGGAAGTGTATAACAAAAAAATGGCAATCTCAAGGAAGTGTATAACAAGAAAATGGAACACAAACACAATACTGACTTGGGAAGGCTTCCACAGCTTACTGAAGACCACAGCATTGTTGGAAATTAAAAGTAAAAATTAAGGATTCATCCTAAGCCATTTATTAACAATCCATGGAAAAAGTTTTATCATTGATTGACACTTTACAATAACTGAACAGATACACTCTGATAACGGGATTGTTATACCTATAAAGTAATTGTATATATTGAGTGCTGTTATAGCATCAGGCTGATGTAAATAGTGTACATAGTTATGTAAGATGTTATATACAAATACTAAGGAATTTATTCAACTGTATTTGAAAAATAAAAAAATTTTGAGGAAAAAAAAAGATTTGTCTTGAAGAGGGCCAGTGAGGTGCTCTGTTTGATATGTATGGGAAGTCTATTCCATAGCATGGGCAGTCTCTGGGTTATGAACTTGTCCCTCCAGCATGTTCTTTTGATTGTGGTAATGAGGATGAGCTCTCTGGAGCATGTGGTGCGAAGGGATTGGGATTTCTTTAGATGTAGCATTTCTAACACAGCTGAGTCAAACATGGCTTTGCAAGTCAAGCAGTGATCGCCTCTAAGTAATTGATATGAGACAGAGAATAGTTGGAGTTTTTGAGTCTGTCCATATAGGACAAGGGTTTAAGGCCTAGGATCATCTTTGTGAGGTAATTCTGTAGCCTTTCCAGTTGTTTCACATGTCTAGTGAGGTATATGCCAAATGGGGCATTGTACTCGATGACTGGCCTAATGAGGGAAGAGTAGAGGGAGACAATGACCTCTTTATTCCTGGATGCAAAACCCATAGTAATGAGATGTGTCACATAGAAGGGCTTTCTGACCATAGTGGCAATGGTGTGGCCAAAAGAGAGGTTGCTGTCAACCTGTGTTCCCAGATCTCTTATAATGCCTTCTGTGTTCAGTGGACTACCATCAATGTGGTAATTCATGGGAGCTGAGTTTTTCCCAAAAGGGATGACGACACATTTTGTTTGGCATTGAGCTTAAGGCCATGGTTCTGACACCAGTCATTGGTCTCAGTGAGGACTTTCTGCAGGATGTCCACATCACATGGGGAGTTAATAATAGCTCCCAGCTTGCAATCATCTGTGAACTTTGTCTTACAGAGTCCATTCGTGTTGGCCTGAACTTCAGAGAAGTAGATATCAAACAGGAGAGGACCCAGGACCAAACCCTGCGGGACTCCACTCGTGACTGATCGGCAGTCTGACTTGGAGTCAGCTACTTTCACACTGTGGGTTCTATCTGTGAGCTAGTTTGCAACCCACCTAGTGATATATGGGTTGATGCCTAGCTTAGTGAGTTTTTCTATGATTCCTGAGTGGGGAATGGTATCAAAGGCCTTGGCCAGATCAAGGTAGGCTGTATGAACCACCTTGCCTTCATCCACAGCTCTGGTGACTGACTCAAAGAAGTCGACCAGGTTGAGCAGGCATGATCTACCCTTCACAAAACCAAACTGTGTGGGATCCAGAGTTTGGAGAGTCCTTATATCCTTGTTTATTAGGTCCATAATGATGCGTTCCATAGCTTTGCATATCAGAATCATCAGGCTAATGGGCGATAGTTCCCAGGGTCTGTAGTCTCTCCTCTTTAGTGGAGAGGGATGACTGTAGTAGTGTGCCATTTGATAGGGACAAAGTCCGAGGTGAGGCTGTGACTGAACAGGGAACACAGGTGTGGTGCCAGTTCACTCTGTAGTTCATGTAGAACACAGCCAGGGATATTGTCAGGTCCCATAGAAGCTGTATTCTTGGCCTTGGACAATGCTGTTTTGACCTGTGCAGCAGTAATACTGGCTGCCTGGCAATCTACTGGTATTGTGATTGGTCCTTTGGGGGAGGGGATTGGGGTAAAGTTTGCAGTGAATCTGTCAGCCAGTATATTGGCAATATCTGTTGGCTCGGTATACGAGGTACCACTGTGCAGTAGCTAAGAACAAATCTGGGTATTGCCGTGGAGATTCTTTACATAACTATAGAAGGCCTTGTGGTTGTCTCTACTAACTACTGCAATTCTGTTTTCATAGCTAGATTTAGAGGATTTGATGAGGGGTCGCAACTTTTTGTTGAGGCTGATAAGGCAGTTTGTCCACTCTTGGGACTTCACCTTATTACGCATCAGTTTCTTCCTACTGTTGTAGTGTTTGTTTAATTATTTATTTATTTTTGCTGTTCTGTCCACCTAACCATCCCATTCATTTCCTCAGGAATCTAGCTTCCTAAGGCCCATTCCCTCCTCCCAATTATGAGAGTCAAGTGAGAGGAACAGTGTCTTCACCATTTCAGCCTTATTAGCACCCCAGTGTACATGCCTGTGATGTACCAAGGTATGATGGGCAAAAAGTATATGTGAGGGGTATGTGTCCAGCTTCTGGTAGATGCGTCCCTTCAATCACTCTGCCCTTAAAGGCAAACCACCCCCCCAGTAAACCTATTCTCCACCACAGTCTGCACTTATAGGCACGCACCCCACCACAACTCCAAGAGAGTTTCTTCTCTCCCCCGTAGCCCATTTCCTCCAGTGTCCAGGCTGCTAGTCAACTCTTGGATGACTGGTTCATAGTCAAGGCTTTATCCTTCTATGTCATAGAAGCAGCATGCTAGAGATCTGTTTATGTTGGAGGCTTGGGTAAGATAGACTAGTAGAATAGGATATATTTTCTAGACCTTCAAATAATTACACCCACTACTAAAAAAAATAACACAAGAAATTGGAAGTGTGGGATTTATTTCACTTAGCAAAAGGAACTGGTGTTTTGTGGATTCTCTGTACACCCTGAAACAAATCAAAGAAATAACTATTTGCTCTGCATCTAATTGTAGGTCAGAAATGTAATAAATGCATGTGAAGTCTCAAGCTTCCTGAAGAAAAGAACAATGGAGGTAGGGGATGCTGAAGAATGTATATAAGGAGTATCAGGTGTAAAAACAGAGTTTGCATTAGAAGCTGCTAGGTGCTGCATTAAATGTAGCCTGCCATAGAATCAGAGTGCTCTATGATACTTAAGGATGAAAGCAGAAAGATTTGTCATAGCTCAGGCAGAGTCTATACCTGGACTTGGCTCTGCTGCCTCACAAGACTAGAAAATGCTGTCGCAATGCAAAATACATGCATAGAGCATACTTGCAAGGCACTGAAGATCAGACTTTCTTTGTTGGTGCTTGTATACTTCCTTATTTCCTTTATTTTTACCTCTATAGTGCCATGCTTTTTGAAATGAGGTTTGGAGCGGGAACTCATGTTTGTAATCATGATCTGGATGCATCAAGAACTGTATAAGATCTGCATGCAATCGACCATAAGAATGATTGTCCATAACAAAAATCTGAATATATTAAAAGTCTGAAGAAGGATTATTAGCTTATCTGTGTGCAGAAGCCTCATTTCTTCCACTTGTATGCATTATGTCATTCATTCAGTCACTTCTTAAAGCTCCATTCAGACTTCTCAATTGTCCCTATTTTGGAGGAACATACCTATTTTCAGGATGATTTACCTCTGCAAATGTACCTATTTTTAAAGATTTGTCCTTATTTTCATACTTGATTTACCCCTTTACACAGTTTTCTGAATCCCCCTCATCGTGTGATTTTTGAAGCTACTACACAGAAAACCACATGACATAAGCTACATACCAATGGCATCAATAATTTAATGAAACAGGACACACATCTTACATCTCCTATTTTCAGAAGCAAAAATAAATTATTGCAATACAATTGATTAAATTTACAGAATTTACATTGTCTCTTTTGTGATATGCTTATATTTTTCATCATTTTTGCCACTCTTTTTTAAACATGTTTCTGAGTAGTATCCCATGTTCTTCCTGGAAATTGGAAGGGTTATCTGCTGTTTGGTATTCAAATGGTATGCTAATTAAATGCTCAGGTTTTTGGCTGATTCTACCGACTTTTCAAGGGCCTTAGTACCTATATCAAATATCTGCTGGTTGAGAAGTATGAATGGGCTCGCTGACTGTTAAACTAAGAGATTTGCCCAGTCACTGAGCTCTTGCTTTACCACAATAGTTTATTATGATGCTTACATTGCTGTTGCCATTACACCAACCAACTTTTCAGTTTTCCGGTACTTTCTACACTCACTTGCGAACATGACCCCAAGATAGATAAACTTCTCCACCTGAAGTTACTTAACAAATAAAACTGTCGAATCTTAATTAAATCAGTTACCTGGAGACTCACTGCTAGAATACTTAGATACTTGCAGATCACCCAGTCTATACACCAACAACTCAAAACAAATAAAGAGTCTCAGTGTTTTCAGTCTGCAGCTCCCTCCTATGATAGTATACAGCAACTTTCATCATTTCAAAGTTTGTTAACCTCCTAGTTTCACATAAATTAAATATGTAACTGTGCTGTCCCTTAAGCTCAAATGTATCTTAATCAGTACTTGCATCTTTTGCTGAATTATTCATCTTTGTTAGACTTTTCTGACTGTTCAGTAATTTAATTCCCCTTCTCAAATATTTTCCTTTAACACTTTGTCTAATTTCATAGGATCATAGGAAGTTGCTAGGCTAATGGCCCTAGGGTCCTTACAAGCCTAGCCTAGTTCTACCCTTATTTCCACAATCAGTACCTATTGTCCCTGTCCAAGAGGGACACAAGTAGAACCCACAGGGTGAATTTACAGTTACCCATCCAATCATCCAGATTGTATTTGAAGAGGGCCAATGAAATGCTCTGTTTGACATGAAGTGGGAGTCTGTTCCAAAGGTGTGGTAACTTCTGGGGGACAAATCTGTCTCTCCAGCAGTTTCTATTAATGTCACATACCAGGTTAAGGTCTTTAGAGGGAGTAACCCATATACCATTTTTCTTACAGAGATGCAGCATTTCCAGTAAAGCAAAGTCAGAGATTGCGTTGTATGCTAGGCACAGATTGCCTCTGAGTAGTCTGTATGAAACAGAATAAAGTGACAGTGATTTCAGATGATCCACATAGGATAGATGCTGAAGACCTTGAATGTTCCTTGTGAGGAAACTCTGTGGTTTCTCCAATTGCTGCAGGTGCTTGGAAAGGTACATACCAAAAGGGGCACTGTACTTAATTATTGATCTGATGAGAGAAGAGTACATGGCGGTTATAACTTCTTTTTTTGGGAGGCAATGCCCTTACTTATGAGATGAGCAACAGAGAATGCCTTTCTTACCACTGTGGAGACATGGTAATCAAAGGTAAGGCTCCTGTCAACCTCTGTGACCAGGTCTCTCAACAGTGAGTGCGTGCCTAAGGTGTTGTTATTGATGAGGCAGTTAGCAGGAGCATCACCCTTACTGAAGGGGATGATAATACATTTTTTTTGCATTGAGTTTAAGGCCATGACTTTGACACCAATCATTTGTTTGTGTAAGACCCTCTTGCAGGATATTGACATCATTTGGAGATTCTATGACTGCTCCCAGTTTGCAGTCATCACCAAACTTTGTCAGCCACAGACCTTTAGTTTTTGCTTGTACTTTCAAGAAATAGATTCCAAACAGTAGAGGTCTCAGGACTGATACCTGTGGAACACCACTGGTTACAGGTCTGCTGTTGAAGGTGGATTCCCCTATTTTGACTATATGGGTTCTATCAGTGAGCCAGTTAGTGACCCATCTAACGATATAAGGGTTGATACCTACCTGGGTGAGTTTGTCAATGATGCTTGAGTGGGGGATAGTGCCAAATGCCTTGGCTAAGTCTATGTAGGCAGTATGCACAGGTATCCCCTCATCCAGGGCCTTGGTGACTGTCTCAAAGAAGTCCACCAGATTTAACAGGCATGATCTCCCTTTGACAAATCCAAACTGAGTAGAGTCAAGTGTTTGGAGATTATGTATATCTTTGTTAATAAGGTTCATGATGATTCGCTCCATGGCCTTGCAGATAAGGCTAGTCAGGCTAATAGCTCTATCGTTCCTGGGGTCAGTGGAAGCACCGTCTTTGTGCAAGGGAATAATGGTGGCCATTTTCCTTTCAGCTGGGACAACACCAGTGCTTAGACTATGATTGAAAAGAGTATCCAATAGTGTTGCTAAATCCTTTTGAAGCCCATGTAGGACTTAGCCTGGGATGTTATCAGGTCCCATAGATGCTGTGTTTTTGGCATTAGAGAGGGCGTTAACAACCTGCTCTTTAGAGATACAAGGTAGAAGACAGGTGGTAGGGATGTCATGAGGTACATGTGGTGGGGACAGGGGAGTGAAGTTTTCACAGAACCTGTCAGCCAACAGGTTAGCTATGTCCATAGGCTCAGTATATGCTGTATCATTAACTACCAGTTTGGCACAAATCTAAGCCTTTCCTTTTAGGTTATGGATGTAACTAAAGAACGCCCAATGGCTGTCTTTAGTTGAGGAAGCTAATATGGATTCATAGTTTGCTTTGGAGGACTTCACAAGAAGTCTTCTTCGCTTGTTTAAGCTGAGTAGGGAGAGTTCCCAGTTACTCTTTGATACCAATTTCTTCCTCTTATTGTAAAGCCTGTTAATGGCAGTTGTCCACCAGGTAGATTTGCTCTTCCTTGAGGAACTTGTTTTGTTCCTATCAGGTACAATAGAGTCAATGCAGTTATACAGGTGTTTGTGTAAAGCATTGCTGTAGAACTCGGCATAGTTGCCAGTTTTATCTGAGGGGGGAGGTGCAGAGAAGCTATTTATACCATCCCATAAGAGGTTATAATTGTTTTGTAGAAGTTTTTTAGTTTAGTTGCTGCTGGGGGTTGTCAGGTGTGATAGTTACTTCAAATGAGACTGATTTGTGGTCAGATCTCACCAGGGAAGACCTCACAGTGGGGGTGCTACAGTGGTTCCCCATATTGGTAAGCACCAGATCCAGGATGTTGACACCCCTTGTGGGGGTGTCAACCAGTTGGTCCAGGGCATTGGAGTTAATGAAGTCGAGAAACTTTTGGGCAAGAGAGTTTGAGCACAAGTAATTTACCCAGTCAATGAATGGGTAGTTAAAATCACCCAAAACCATCGTGTTTGAATGTATCTTGATAGATTCATGTAGATCCAAATAGACAGAGTGGATGTCCTGATTCATGGAGGGTGTCCTGTAGCTAACAATGACTTGAATAGATGTCCTACCAGCAGTTAATTGCACCTGAAGTATCTCCAAGGAATCATGCTGTTTAACCAATCTGCAGGTGTATTTAACTTTAATTAATATTGATACACAGCCTCCTTTAGTTTCCACACCTTCAGTTTTTGATTTAAATGTGTGGAAGGAGGTGTAACCTGATTCGGCTGGGGTACTCTCCACAGGCTTGAACCAGGTCTCCATGTCTGCATCTTCCAAGGTAAGGACTACTTCCAATGAGTGCAGTTTCATGTTAAGACTCTTAGCATTTAGCAGCATAACCCTGAGGATGTTTTTAGATGGAGATTTTACATTGGTAATTTTGTCCTTGAGACACTGCCTAAAAAAGGCACTATGGGGGTGGGAAGAGCTTTAGCCAGTAGCCAAAATCCTGGGAGTGAAAGATTGAAGACCATCTCTTGCAAAGCATTGAGGTCTGTCGATCATGTCATCCCAGGCTGACAGATACTGGATCCCCTTGCAATGACACCAGAAACTAAGCCAATTATTGATGTCATTAATTTTCTGTTTGCATTGAAGCATCATCCTAGGTGATGGTAAGATGCTGCTTAGGGCTAAGGACATTCCAGCTTGAGCCACATAGTGCGAGAGCTCAGTCATGGTTCTCTTTATATAGTCCAGTGAGGTACATCTCAAGTCATTCACACAAACATGGACTATGACGGAGTCATAACAGTAGCTGTTGTTGAGAGACTTGAGTGCATGTGTGATATGGCATATCCTGGCATCTGACAGACAGCTGACTGTGACCTTTTCCTTATCCAGCCTGGTGAGAGGCATATCTGTGTGTTTCACAATGGAATCACCTATGAGTAATATGTTTGGCTTTGTGGTTTGCCTTAAGGCTTGACAAGTGAAATACTGGTGCATGAGCTATCATGTGCATTGTGCTCTGCAGAGGAAGTATTATGTGTAGTATGTTTGTGTTTGGGAGGTCTCTGGTGTTTAGGTATGTTTCTAGTGAGGACCTCTGCATATGTAGGTATGTGTGATGTGGGTTTGGGTGGAGTAGTAGGTGAGGTGTGCATGCTGACAACCCGCTCATTGTCATATGTACTAACTGGTGTCTGAGAGAGCATGGATTCAAGGTACTTAATTTAGTTGCAGCTTTCACATGTTGAGTTTGTGTAAGCTAGGAGTAGAGGGTTGTCACTGAACATGAGGCAGATGCTACACTGCCTCAGGATACCCATGAAGACCAAGCTGGCTGAAAAAATTGTGGAACATTTTCTGTCCATAGTGTTAGGTAAATTTATATGCCTAGGAAAAGAGGTCGCACTTAGGAATGGCTAGTGGTTGAGAGGTTGGGTTGGTATCTCTAAGGCTAGGCTTATGGCAACACCTGACAGTAGAGCAAGGCCCCAAAAAGCCTCTGAAGGGCCACAAACAAAGTGCTAAGGGAAAATTTAACAAGCAAAATGTTTGCGTCTATAACCACCAATGCTAACCACCGTTATGTGGCAGTGCACGATGGTGCACCACATGCAAACAAGCCCAAATGCAGGGCTTAAATAAAATAAGAAATAACCCTTTTAACTCAAACTAGCCAATAAGGGTGCTCTCTTTCTGAGCTCTAGTCCAATCACCCTCAAATAGAAGGAACCCAGACAGCACTCTCCTCCCACAAGGGTACAGAAGGGCCTTCACCAACAAAGGTGGCTTGAATTTGATGTTCAGAAGTTACAAAACAGACACAGAAACAGCAAACCTAGAAATGGGCTATGCTATAGCTGAACTAGTACAGTATACAGTAAAATGTGTCAAAAACAGTTCAGACAACTCAAACAGACAGTAGGATGCAAATACAAACTAAAAGTGCAATATAAGAGCAAAAACAGGCACTTATAGTTAGTTGGAAGCAATGGATGAATCAGATCTTTCAGTAACTCAATGAAGAGCTGGTTTTAGTGTTCAAGTGATACCAAACATCTAGATTCAGCAAGTCTGAATCTAGCCTAAGTACTAGAAGTTCAAAGTGCATAAAATCACAGTCACAGCAACAAAAATACAGTTTAAATAAAGCAGCAATTCACCAGCAATTCTCAGCTTAGAAGGGTGTAGACCACACTATCTCGCCACAAGAGTCTATACCACAAGCCTTCATAATGTAAAACATCTGGTTTTAGAGCCCAAGTGTATAAGTCAGAACTAAGATACTTCAGAAAACAGACACAATAGGCCTTCAACCAGCAATTATCAGCTTTAGTCTCTTATTTAGTCTCCACTTCCTTCTTCAACTAACTTCAGCATTCCCATCATTTCAGTTTATCCTCATTTTATCTAATAACAGACACTATGTCACTTGCTCTGCTTGATAGCTATTCAAGCATTTATGTTTATATGTTTTTATAAAAAAAAATATATATATATATATATATATATATATATATATATATATATATGTGTGTGTAGAGTAAAAGTGAAAGTTATAATACTTAACCTTAAATGCACACACAGACAGACAGGCAGACAGTGAGATGTGCGTGGAAAGACAATACTGCATCCCAAATATAGTATTCTATATGCTGCAAATATTCTGCAATGGCCTTGACACTCTGCAAGATTGTAGAATTTACAAAAACTTGTTTTGTATACACAATCCTATGCTTTTCCTAACTCTACAAAACACATGTAGACTCCCATGATACCCTCCAGTATCCATGAAAGGAGAAAGATTCACTGTGCCCTTAAATCAGAGGTCTCCATTTCACAGCAATTGCATATGCTTTCCCAGGGAAGCTAAGCAATATTTTTTTTTCTGTAACAAAACACATTCCTGACCCAGGATGTCAGTCCACAGGTATTGTGCTAGCATTCGATTCAGCACTGAAAGGGAGCGTTAACCATGGCAAACCAACACTCTTTAGTGTCTTTACTGTTTCCAGTTGGATCTCATCTACTATCAAAACCTTGCCACAGAAGAACTCATCGAAAGAAATGGATCCAATTCCAGTAACTAATTCTGGTATTGCCTCTTCAGATGAGTGCATATCAACAGGATTCAGATGTTTTTCAAAATGATCTTGCTGTCATTCAATATTCAGATCAATCCCCAAGTAAAGTTAGCATTTTTGCTTCCTTACTGTGAACAACCTGGTCAGTAGCTTAGCCCTCCATTCTGAGGCACTGGATGGCTTGCCTGTACCTCTGTAAGATCATCCAAAAGCCATTCTTTGTGGCGTGGTCAAACTCATTCCATATCTGACTCTTCACTTCAGTGGTTGCTACAGCTACTTTTTTCATGGTGTGTTAGCATGTACCAGTCAAATCTAAGGACCACCTGCAACCATTGCATCAAAGACCTTTTTCCTTCAGCAGGACTACTTCTTCTGTATAGGTAAACATCTACAAGTCCAACAGTTAATGCCAGAGACAGTTTAACTGGCATCCTGGTCAGTACTCAGTGCCCCATCCCAAACATATCATACAACCTGAAATTGAGGACAGCAAAAGAAAGTCCTCTAAAGTTTAGGACCAAAAAACACACACAAAAAAGATCCTTTTGTACTGACACAAAAAGCTTATATTAGTTCCTTGATGCAGTTGAAAACATACATACACACAAGCCATGGCTGCTTATATGAACTTTATTACTTCACTCATGCTCAGCTGGCAACTCACCTGTGGAGCAGCTGTGCTCCCTAACAGCTTGCACCTGGACATGGGCCAATTTGCCCTGTCCTAGCTATAGTACTACTTATGATTACTGTCATGACAAAAATGACATACATTTGTTGTCATAGCTCATTGCCACTGTTTCACCTTTTGATATTGAAAATAGAGTCCAAACTCCACGTCCCTAACATCTCTAGGTATTTTGAAAAAGCTTTTCGGGGACTTGGAGTTGAACTCATTCTACCATGAGAAAATGATAAGCTTTCCCAGGACATGCAAAACACAAGCTTGGACATCCAGGGTCTGTTCAGACACTCTCTCAGTCATCGATCCTATATGATGGCCAAGCAGTGTACAGTTAAAATCTCAGACTCTGTACTGATCTGATTGTCTAAAGCACACAGTACCAGGTCAGATGACATTACTATAAAGTCATATCATCATAGGAGATACAAGTAAATTGAGTCACAAGACCATTTACAACTTGCCAATACAGAATATTTTATTAGATCTTCATCTCAAATAGGGTAAAGCAGGATGGTCCAGTAGAAAATTAATAGTTAACTATCCAACCAATTACATATAATTTGAAAGATACTAGGGTGTCACTTTGTTTAACTTATAGAGGAATATTGTTCCGGAGACCAGGTAGGCATTGGGTAATAAATGTGTCCTTCCTGCACAATATATTTACGTGATGGTAGAGATTGAAATCTCTAGTTCTGGTATCAGTGGAGCTATTTCACTTTGCAAAGATGCAACAGATCAAGGTGGATGTTGTCTATAATGATGCTTATTACAAGGCATAGACCACTCTGCAAGAACATGTAAGAAAACAGGGATATATCATCAAGCCTTCTCTGGTACTTCAGGGCTCTTTGGCCAGCAGTTTTCTTGATTAAGGACCCCTGTGGCCTTTCCACTTGCTTAATTTTTCTAAAAAGGTACAGCCCAAAAGGGGTATTGTACTCTGTAACTGGTTTTAGTAAGGCTACATAGAGAGACAGGGATGAGAACTTGTTTTGATCTTGATGATGTGTTTCCATATTAGTTCTGTGAAATAGAAATGTTTTCTGACTATTATTGCTTCACAGTAGTCAATGCAGAGGGAAATACTGACCCAAGTTCTATGATCAATGCCTACATTTATTTTTGGAGTGAGGTATTGGCCATAATATATATTGAGAGAGAATTGTTTACCAAATGAGATAATGCCACACTTTTTTAATTTAATTGTAGCCCTTTTTCTATAAACTACTTCTTTACACATTAGTTCTTACTGTAGTGAATAGGTATTAGAGAGATTCTTGACAATAACACAGTTTTCATTGATGTGTGACTATTTAGGGTCCATGTTTAACCATCAAATAACATTTCCATCAAACAGCTAAACATCGAATCCTAACCATCGAATGTTCATTCAATGAACATTCATTTTTTCCCCAGTGAAAGTAACTTGTTAGCCAACACTTCCCTATCTCACAAAATGCAACATTTCAAACCTACCCAGGTGGGGAGGCTTCGCACCCCACATGCCCCACACCCCACTAACTATATATACCAACTCCGAGATCACACTTCAGTGGAGAAAAGAGCAGATGGGGAAGGGTTGGCAAACTAGTTACTTTCCTGTTTGCTGAAATGAACGTTTGCTGAATGAACATTCAATGGTTGGGGTTTGATGTTTAGCCATTCGATGGAAATGTTATTCAACAGTTAAACATAGACCAACTATTTATACACAGGGCAGTCTATAACAACAAAGTTCTTTGCAGACATAGTAAAGTAATATTACATGTAAGTCGCTTTGTAACAAAACATAACAACAAAGGCCTTGGCAGAACTAGTACTGCATTATAATTTGTAACAACACCCTTTAATGACAAAAACTTGTGGAAAATTGCTACTATATTATGTTGTCTTACTTGTCTAAGTTGCTTTGTGGCAACATGTTGTAACAGCAAAGCCCGGTGCAGAGCAGGTACTGTATTATGATGTCATTCATTTTGTCACAAAACTATAAAACAAAGTTCTGGCAGGACAAGTATTGCTTTACAGTATTAGTCACTTTGCAACAACCTCAAAAAAACAACAAACTGCTGTGCATGACTCATATTATATTATGATGTCTAACTCACTCTATGACAGTATTCTGAATCACCAAAGCCTTGTGCAAAATTGGTACTGTATTATGATTTGAGACAGCACTCAGTAACAACAAAGCTCTGCATGGAACTTGTACTGCATTATAACATAAGTAATTTTGTCACAACCCCTAAAACAATAAGGTCCTGCACAGAAATAGTACTGCATTATCATCCCTAAGTCACTTTGTGACAGCACTCTGTAACAACAAAGTCATCTCCATACTATCAGTGCAATATTTTGTTAATCACTCTGCAGCACAAATAGTACAAACAAAGTCCTGTGAAGAACTAGTAGTGCAATAAGTTGTATTAGTCACTTTGTGACAAAAAAGTGTGTAGAACTAATACTGCATTGTGATGTCTAAGCCAGTTTGTGATGCCATTTTGTAAT